>NC_140968.1:81234258-81236758 GCF_056783735.1 Eptatretus burgeri | reverse complement strand
CGCACGTACACACACACACACGCACACACACACACACGCACACATCTGTGAATTGTGGGCAGGATTTATGATTTTGTAGATACTGTACTGTACATCAACATAGATACACGCTCCCCTACACGATTACCAAAAAGTGAACCCTATCACTGTCGAGTATCTCTTCTGGAGTTTAACACTTTAACAACAAGTAGTGGATCAAAAACAAATCATCCATCAATCAACCGTTCAAGCTGACACTGCTCTTTGAGCCCTTGGACTTGCTTCAGCCCATGGTGCAGCGGAGTGAATCGGTCGTTGGAGCTGAGGTTGCTCTTTGTGCTCGTGGACTCGAGAAGGTCCGAGCGTGAGAGTGAAGGACATGTGAGGGAGTCGAGAATGTCCGAGCATGAGTATCGAGAAGGTCTGAGCATGAAGGTCGAGGAGGTCCGACTGTGGGAGTTGAGGAGGTCCAAGTATAGGGGTGGAGGACGTGCGAGGGAGTCGAGAATGTCCGAGCATGAGTATCGAGAAGGTCTGAGCATGAAGGTCGAGGAGGTCCGACTGTGGGAGTTGAGGAGGTCCAAGTATAGGGGTGGAGGACGTGCGAGGGAGTCGAGTAGGTCCGAGTGTGGGGGTCGAGTTCTTCCGAGCTTGGACGTCGAGTTCCATGAGTGAGAGTCGTGGATGTTCACGGACGTTGAGTATGTCCAAGCATGACAGTCGAGGAGGTATGATCGTGGGAGTCGAGGCGGTCTGAGCATGGGGGTCGAGGACATGCGAGGAAGTCGAGAAGGTCCCAGCATTGGGCTCGATAAGTTCCGAGTGTGAGACTCGAGGACATCCGAGGAAGTCGAGGAGGTCCGAGCGTGGGGTCGAGGGGGTCCGAGGGAGTCGAGGTCCTCACGTGGGAGTTGAAGAGTGTATTTGCACAATCGTGATGATGGTCGAAGTGAGTAACTTTTCAACTGTGATTTTTGTGAAAGAATTAAATTGAGTGATTTATGTGAAAAGCATTAACTTCTTGTCAGCAAAAGAAGCGCATTTTTAATGAATTTATAAGAGCAGAGATAGCAATTGATCAAAACTGTGACTTTCAAACCCACGATATTGAAGTATTTCCTCTCAAAATACAGTACACCCTCAAATAATCTCAAGGTTAGGTTCCTGGAAAAGGCCACGATAGTTACAACCGTGATGATGGAAACCAAGGGCCGATGGGAAAGCAGGAGTTTGGTTCCTTCGGCTTCGAGGAAATATGGAGGAAGATCGATGCTTGACAGAAGGAAACACAGAACAATTGAATGTTGTGTAATAATAATAATTAATATTGAAGAGTGGTGGCTGTAATATATATATATATATATATATATATATATATATATATATATATATATATATATATATATATATATATATATATATATATATATATATATATATATATATATATATATATATATATATATATATATGTACACACACACACATATCTGACAGCTCCATGGAGGCGAAAAAGAATATTCCGCACACACATACACGCACACACATACGCACACACATGCACACGCACCCACGCACGCACACACACACACGCACGCACGCACGCACGCACGCACGCACGCACGCACACACACACACACGCACACACACACGCACACACCAGCAAAGATAAAAACACCCCTGTACATTAATTGGGGTCACGCTGATCATATGTAGCAAGTCTGGATGTAATAAGCCCAGAACCGTGGAAGAATCGAGCGACACACAAACAAACACACAAACAACGGTCCAAGATTTATCATCAGGATTATTATTATAATAATAATTTTTATTATTTTATCGTTGACACAAACTCAGCGTTTAAAACTTACCTTTTTGTTGAGTTCCTGTTGAAGTGTACACATCATCGCATACGTGAGGATAACGAAGACCAACGTGAAAATTACACGTCTGAACGCCATTATTCCCACGGGCAAAATAATGTAGAGCAGCGTGTTGACAATGGGAACCATGGCAACAATGGAGACCAACGGAAAAAAAACCGAAATATTTTCAAAATATAATTTATGATTAAAAGTGATTTATTTACAACGAAAAGGCATTTGTGTTTATAAATAAAAGATAATTTACGATGTTGACATTGACGCCATTTTTCATTTCACGAGCAGATAAACCGCCCACGCTCTCTGCGGGTGATGTTGTTATGAGCATGAAACATGTTCTTCTGACGCATACTATTATTTGGGCTGTGTATAGGCAACTGACAGCTCTGGATATGCAAAAAAAATATCCCGGGTTAGATGCATGAAGCTAAAACATACCGACTGCTTATAATTAAAAACACCTCACGACACTGGAATATGTGGGGACAAGAACACTGCACTGCAAATGGTGGAGACTTGAAACACCATCCCCCTTATCTGGAGCAGCGACACATCTATATATTAATACTGAAGGACCAATTTCGTGCTCCTCCTTCCGGTGGCGTCACGTTTTTCTCGGTACTGTGACCTGAGAAGTT
>NC_140968.1:81229258-81231758 GCF_056783735.1 Eptatretus burgeri | reverse complement strand
AATGCAGTACACCCTCAAATAATCTCAAGGTTAGGTTCCTGGAAAAGGCCACGATAGTTACAACCGTGATGATGTAAACCAAGGGCCGATGGGAAAGCCGGAGTTCGGTTCCTGGGCTTCGAGGAAATAAGGAGGAAGATCGATGCTTGACAGAAGGAAACACAGAACAATTGAATGTTGTGTAATAATAATAATAAATATTGAAGAGTGGTGGCTGTAATATATATATATATATATATATATATATATATATATATATATATATATATATATATATATATATATATATATATATATATATATATATATATATACACACACACACACACACACATATCTGACAGCTCCATGGAGGCGAGAAAGAATATTCCGCACACACACACACACACACACACACACACACACACACACACACACACACACACACACACACACACACACACACACACACACACACACACACACACACACACGCATACGCACACATACGCACACACACACCAGCAAAGATAAAAACACCCCTGTACATTAATTGGGGTCACGCTGATCATATGTAGCAAGTCTGGATGTAATAAGCCCAGAACCGTGGAAGAATCGAGCGACACACAAACAAACACACAAACAACGGTCCAAGATTCATCATCAGGATTATTATTATAATAATAATTTTTATTATTTTATCGTTGACACAAACTCAGCGTTTAAAACTTACCTTTTTGTTGAGTTCCTGTTGAAGTGTACACATCATCGCATACGTGAGGATAACGAAGACCAACGTGAAAATTACACGTCTGAACGCCATTATTCCCACGGGCAAAATAATGTAGAGCAGCGTGTTGACAATGGGAACCATGGCAACAATGGAGACCAACGGAAAAAAAACCGAAATATTTTCAAAATATAATTTATGATTAAAAGTGATTTATTTACAACGAAAAGGCATTTGTGTTTATAAATAAAAGATAATTTACGATGTTGACATTGACGCCATTTTTCATTTCACGAGCAGATAAACCGCCCACGCTCTCTGCGGGTGATGTTGTTATGAGCATGAAACATGTTCTTCTGCCGCATACTATTATTTGGGCTGTGTATAGGCAACTGACAGCTCTGGATATGCAAAAAAAATATCCCGGGTTAGATGCATGAAGCTAAAACATACCGACTGCTTATAATTAAAAACACCTCACGACACTGGAATATGTGGGGACAAGAACACTGCACTGCAAATGGTGGAGACTTGAAACACCATCCCCCTTATCTGGAGCAGCGACACATCTATATATTAATACTGAAGGACCAATTTCGTGCTCCTCCTTCCAGTGGCGACACGTTTTTCTCGGTACTGTGACCTGAGAAGTTTTGACACGGTGTTTGTAAGTCAAAGTCGACACGTGCACGAATCAGGGGACCTCTTCACAAGGAGTAATGTACAACAAAAATGTCGTGTACAAGGATGTTTTGTAGGCCTCATTAGGTAAGGCCATGGAGTACATCGACTGGGATCTGGCTCTTACAAGAGCCGCTACTGGTTGTCATATTGGGCTCATGGAACGGGATCGGTCTGTGACGGGGTTTCGGTTTGTCATACATATTTACATAGAAATTTGTGTTCCCTCCCCCTCCCGCCAAAAGCAACGGCGAAGATTAAAACACCCCAAGACATAAATTGGGGTTATGCTGATCCTGCAGCAAGTCTGGATGTAATTAGTTCAAAACTATAGGAGTCGCGTGACACACACACATACACACACACACGCACGCACAAACACGCACACACACAAGCACGCACACACACACGCACACACACATGCACG
Organism: Eptatretus burgeri; assembly: GCF_056783735.1. Taxonomy (NCBI): domain Eukaryota; kingdom Metazoa; phylum Chordata; class Myxini; order Myxiniformes; family Myxinidae; genus Eptatretus; species Eptatretus burgeri. The sequence goes on along the minus strand of NC_140968.1, from coordinate 81,229,941 downwards.
CACACACACACACACACATACACACACACGCACATGCACACATTCACGCACACACACACACAAGCACGCACGCACGCACGCGCACATGCACGCACGCACACACACACACACACACGCACACACACGTGCGCGCACAAGCACGCACACACACACACACACACACGCAGGGATACACGAACACACACACGCACGCACACACACACACACGCACGCACGCACACAAACACACACACGCACGAGCACGCACACACACTCACATACGCACGCACGCACACACACACACTCACATACACACACACGCACGCACAAACACAAGCACGCACGCACACACACACGCACACACACACACAAACACGCACGCACATGCACACATTCACGCACACACACACAAGCACGCACGCACACAAGCACGCACGCACACACATACACGCACGCACATGCACACATTCACGCACACACACACAAGCACGCACGCACACACGCACGCACAAACACGCACGCACATGCACACATTCACGCACACACACAAGCACGCACGCACACATACACGCACACACACACACACAAACGCACACACACGTGCGCACACAAGCACGCACACACACGCACGCATACACGAACACACACACCCACACACACACACACACACGCGCGAGCGCGCACTCACACACACACACACGCAC
>NC_140968.1:81194258-81201758 GCF_056783735.1 Eptatretus burgeri | reverse complement strand
GCCATGGAGTACATCGACTGGGGTCCGGCTCTTACAAGAGCCGCTACTGGTTGTCATATTGGGCTCATGGAATGGGATCCGTCTGTGACGGGGTTTCGGTTTGTCATACATATTTACATAGAAATTTGTGTTCCCTCCCCCTCCCGCCAAAAGCAACGGCGAAGATAAAAACACCCCAAGACATAAATTGGGGTTATGCTGATCCTGCAGCAAGTCTGGATGTAATTAGTTCAAAACTATAGGAGTCGCGTGACACACACACACATACACATACACATGCACGCACACATACACACGCACGCACAAACACGCACACACACACGCGCACACACGCACGCGCACACACGCACGCACGCGCACACGCACACGCACACGCACACGCACACACACACAGCGATTGCTGGAATTATAGATAGACTCGTGCATGCCCCTAGGTGCGTGGCCGTACGTGCGTGGCCGTACGTGCAAACAAAAAAAAAAAACTTTCAAACCGCGTGCCAGAAACAACAACCACACAGGCCGTTCCTTCGCTCTCGTGTGCCTGTACGTGCGTGGCCGTATGTGCAAAAAAAAAAACTCAAACAACCAGACGGGCCGTTCCTTCGCTGTCGTAAACGACGACTGGATTGGGGCATTGTGCTTAAGAAAATCGAGAAAGAAAGAATACAGTCAGTCGATAAATCAAGAAAAAAAATCGAGAAAGAATACAGTAATCGTCACTGACTGGATTGGGGCATTGGGTTTAAGAAAATCGAGAAAGTACAGAAATCAAGAAAGAATACAGTACTCGTCACGATCCGGAAGTTCGCATATCGCAGTTATGATTATTCGCAATTTAGTTTTAATGGCCAATTATTCAATTAGCGCCAACGTATTTTGCCTTTTCGCAAAGAAAAACACGGAGAGGGGAGGAGAGGACAGGAGAGGAGAGTAGAGAAAAACCCCGTAATGGCGAACGCGGCTGAGTTTCTGTTAGCCATCGACCACGGCTACGCAGCAACGCTTCCTGTCATTAGTTGATATAAAATGGCCGCAGCAACGGTTCCTGTCATTGGTTGGTAAATAAATGGCCATAACTTGGGAAGCACTTGTCCGATTAATATCAAGCCTTGAAAAGGCACATTCTCAGGTCCCCAGCAATATATCTGGGAAGTTTCAATTCGATCGGACCAGCGTTTGTCGAGAAACAGCGGTCACAGACAGACACACACACACACACACACACACACACACACACACACACACACACACACACACACACACACACACACACACACACACACACACACACACACACACACACACACACACACACACACACACACACACACTGCTGGAATTATAGATAGATAAGATTCTCCCCACCACCTCCAGGGCCACCAGCAAAGATAAAAACACCCCTGTACATTAATTGGGGTCACACTGATCGTATGTAGCAAGTCTGGATGTAATAAGCCCAGAACTGGGGAAGAGTAGAGCGACACACAACCAAGCACACAAACAACGGTCCATGATTTCTCGTAAGGATTATGATAATAATTATTATTATTTTATCATTTACACAAACTCAACGTTTAAAACTTACCTTTTTGTTGAGTTCCAGTTGAAATGTACACATCGTCGCATACGTGAGGATAACGAAGAGCAACGTGAAAATTACACGTCTGAACGCCATTATTCCCACGAGCAAAAGAATGAAGAGCAGTGTGTTGACAATGGGAACCATGGCAACAATGGAGACAATGATAGATAAAACCGAAATACTTTAAAAAGATATTTCACCATTAAAAGTGATTTATTTACAACTAAAAGGGATTTCTCTTTATAAATAAAAGATAATTTACGATGTTGACATTGACGCTGCTTTTCATTTCACGAGCAGATTAACCACCCACGCTCTCTGCGGGTGATGTTATTATCAGCATGAAACATGTTCTTCTGACGCATACCATTATTTGGGCGGTGTATAGGCAACTGACAGGTTGACACGGTCTTCGTTGACCCTGTCCCCCATCATGCTTTGGTTCCCAGTCTCGGTTATCTCTGCGAGGTCTCTCTTCCCGCTCTTCGTACTGGCGGTCCTTTCTCTCTAGATTCCTCATTATTCGGGCTCTTTCAGTTCTTTCCCCCTCCTTTCTTCTTCTTTTTGGGTCTGCCATGCTTGCCTTGCTCTTTCATGTAAAGCGGCGGGCTCAGAGTCTTTCCACCTTGGGATTGACGCCTTTACTTCTTTCCTGACTTCGTCGCACAACCCCTCCACAAACATGGTGTTTAGGAAGTGTTTGGGCGCTTCTCTCATACTATCATATCCCGAGTGTAGGTCAATCTGTTCGTACATTCGTGCTTTATATGCACTGGGTGGTTCCTTTATATCCTGTACGACATCTCTGATAGCCTGCCAATCCATCACCCTGGGAGCCATTTCGGTTGCAAGTTGGTCCATCAGGGCCGTTACCCTCGCCTTATACACCGTCTGTGCTACTTTTTCCTCATCATTGAGATCATGTCTATTCAAAGTGTGGTCCTGCTCTCCTTCATTTTTTACTCCCCAGTCCGCCGAATGTGCGCTCCAGAACGAGCTGGGCAGCACGGCGGTGCATATAAATCTGATGTCCATCCGAGTTGCCCCATGGATGGTTACCTGGTCATGCAATATCGTAATTACTTTCCAAGGGTTAGATTTCAAGCATTCTTTCATACTTGCTTTTACTCCCCTAATGTCCTGGGGGGTCCACAATTTCCAGACCCAATCGTTCTTTGCTACTTGTTGCATGGAGAACTGTTGGATGTCAGCCCCTCCCATCGCTCCTTTCTCCCCCAGAACAGGGTAAATTCCTTTTGTCGTCCCAGGTCGTGTGGTTATTTTCCCGTCCACGTTATCGTTAGTCTCCGCGAGCTGCGCTCGCGCTTGTTTCGATTTCTCCTGTCTCATTTCCTCTTGTATTTTCCGTTGGTTCAAAGTTCCTTCGAGACCAAGACGCTTATGTTCTGACTCAGCTTGTGACTCCGTTAGCCACGCTGCTAGCGCCCTCCAGTGTTTTTCACTCTGTCTCGGGCCTCCCGCTTTACCCTCTGTCAGCACCGTGCAAACTGTGTGCAACACCTTTGGATCGAGGGATCCGGTTTGCGGAAAAGGATCCTTTCTTCCAGCCGTCCATTTCACCCAATCTTGCACTCCCTCTACTTTATCAATTCCGTGTTTTTCCCCCACGGTTTTCAATGGTAGTCCATTTGCCGTTATTATGTGTTCCATTGTCAACCTTGTTGATGTGGAAAGTGTATGGTTTTATGATTGTTTTGGACTAACATGGGTCCATTAATAAAATTCAGGTTGGTTGCCAGGGTGGCTACCTTGGGGAACTCCTGTAATTTGCATAAATTCAAGATGGCCACTACAGGTCAGACGATGGGGCTAAGTTTGTAATCGGTCAATATATAATCCTGTGTAATACCTCTTTTTCCATATGATTTTGACATGAGGAATTCAATTTTGGGGTTATTTTTTACGTTCAGGAATAAATAGAGGTTCACATGAAATGTCCATGACTATTTTCTGCTGAAAATTATGCAACACCAATGCAAAAGTGAAGTCATGAATGGTTCACAACAGTATGTTGATAATCAGAAAGCATACACATTGTCATGTCATCATACTGGACATCTTAGGAACAGAGAACATAGAGCCTAGGAGACAACTTACTTATTGTTCATTCCCATTCATTGTACTCGTCCCCTTCCGTATCCTCGTCTCTTTTCAGTTCTGCTTCGACACTCCCTTCTTCCACTTCACTTTCACTGTCCTCCACAGTCTTGTGTGGGTTGAAGCACTTGTCACTGCAACCACAAGTGCAGTATAGCGTGCAGGAGATCTTTGCATGGTGACAACTGCAACTTGCAGTACTGCAGGCCTTCCCCTCTGCTTTGCATCCACACCGCACAACATCAATGAGGTCCAAAGGGGCTGGTGGAGTAGCAGAAGTTTCTGGCACTGGGATTCCATCTCTGATGTCCCATCCATATTTTGTAATGTCAAGTTCAGGTGGGGCCTGCTGATCAGCTGATTTTGCAAGTACTGTCTGTAGATGTGCACACAAAATATGTAGGAAGAGATTGATCTCAGTTGGAGGTAATGCCATGAGCTTGAGGGGCTTGCCAGACTTCCTTGTGTACATATAGTACCTCATCTCACTCATCGTGGTACCTTCTGGCTGACTATACAGGGCACAGAAGAATGTCTGCCCTGCTTCCATGAGCTGTTCATGGCTTGCGTTCAGCTCGCCAAGTGCGGAGTACAAACCAGGGAAGTTGCCAGCTCTCAGTGTCTTCAGAACTGACACTTTGCCCTTGCCGTATGGGTATGACGTGATGATGTAGTGATGTAGTGCATTCCCAAAAGCTGCAGACACTTGGGGCCAAGCTGGTCACAGGTGGTGTTGATATCCCAAATTGCTCCATCCCACCTTTCCATCTGCACTGTGGCCTGGATGTTGGTAAACCAAACAAACCCAGTAAACCATCAATACAAAAATATCAGTGTCATCAGAGAGGATACGTATCACTCTTGCATTACATTCAGCAGCCATGAGCAGGTGTGAGATCATTGTAATGTCTGCTTCATCGTGGTTGAACGCACCATGGCTACGGCTCTCCACAGTAACTCCTTCCCTAAAGTTATAGGTACTCAAAACCTTGGACAGCTGCAACTTGTTCTGCTTGTTTTTCAGGATGGCGTCTCGACTCGGCAGGGGTGTGTTTATTGTGAGGTCATAGTTGATGGAGCCAATGCCAGCACGCCTCACTCGTTCATGGTCCTTTGCAGAAACATCATAATATTTGTCAAAGACCACGATCTTCTGACCAGCAATGGTAGACAGCCTTGTCTTGATGGACTCAACTAAGATTGACACAGTTCCTGTGAAAGGCCAGACAATATGATAGAGAAGTTGGCTCGCGTCAACAATGGTAACATCTGGTTGCAGAGGCTGTTGTGCCTGAACACAGAGTTTGTGTGCCAGTGGTGCTTTGTTGCCTTTCCTTAAGCACCCATATTCATCAATCAGTGAGGGGGGTACTGTGCAGAGCTCAAACTGGAAGATAGGTCCGAGCTCCATTTGTCTTTGCTGTCCAATAGTCAGCAGCCTGAGGAAGATGGTTTCTAGATCAAAGATCGTCTTGTCCCCAATTTTCACTCCTTTCTGTAAGTGCTCCATTGTCTTGATGGGGCATGAGATGGTTGCATGGAATCCACCTGGAAGGGATGCATGGAACTCTGCAACCATTTTATGACCTATAACCACGGAATCCTCAACATTCACTTCAGCTTCTCGGGGAGCAATTCGACCATTGGCAATGTTGTACAGATGTGGTGAGTGATTCTCAAGAGGATGAGACACATTCGACAATTCAAGTAAAATCTGGCGCCTATCATCTGCATCAAGTTCTCTCCTCTGCTTCCCCTCCTCCTTGTGACGTGGTCCGATTGTGTCCTTTTCTCTCGCTTGGTCTTCATTGTCCTTGTTTGAGGAGTCAGGGTAGATGTGCTCCATTGATTCTGAGATGTAGGCAGTGACAGGAAAGGAATCTATCCACTCTGCTACCATCTCTGGAGAAAGAGTCATAACCTTGAGGGCACCCTTGCCAATTCTAAAGCAGTTTGTTCACCGAACTGATCAGAGCTCACACCATTCCAAATGCCTTCCTGGTGACGACACACAAAAGCACCTGATATGAGCTCTGACTTGGCATCTGGTGGCAGCAGATAGCGCATCTCCATAAGGTGATGGGTGATGTAACGGGCATAGTGATGGTGACCAGCAACAAAGAAGTAGGGAAGCATGCGTTCAAGTGTTAGCTGTTGCAGCAGGAAGTCTGCCTCCCTCTCACTATGCAGAAGTTGATGAACAAGCAGAGTAGGCTTGATGAAGTTATCAACCCAGTGCTTCGCAGTTGGGTGCTGTCTGCATGTCTCAAGGTAGCTGCACAACTCCTGGAACGTCTTGGGGCCGGTGGTGAGGAAGGAAATGAGAAGGGCAGTCGAAACAATCCGGAAGGCTCTCATTGATCGAACCCAGGACTTGCCACTCATGATTCCTGCCAGGCCCCCGAATGCTGAGAGTCTCAACAGCAGACCCACGCATGAGTTTGCCAATGCAACCACAGAAGGACTGCACAGTGTGCATTATCCCAGGCCTCAGAATCACATTTTTAAAGCGATCAACGTCATGCCACTTGATTTGGCAAGCCACCATGTAGAGCTGGAGATCCACAGAGATGTGGACATAAGTCATTCCCATATCAGTCAATGACTTCTGAAGATACTCCAGTGAAGTCACTACAGTGTCTGGATGAGAAGCTTTGGCATCAATAACAATTGCCAGGAACTCGAACATTGACCTCAAATTTACTTCTAATCACAAAAATAAGGTGAAATATCGATTCCTCGTGCCAAAATTATATGGAAAAGATGTCTCATGTGTAATTTTAAGTTCATTACCTAAAAAATTATATTTTCAACCCGGTCGATGACGGCCATCTTGTATTTGTGCAAAAATAACAGATTTCCCCATGGTTGCCATCCGGGCAACCAAGCTTAATTTTGTCTATGCATGCCTGTGAACAAGAAACCACCATAAAACTAACCACTTTTGAGGACAACAAGGTTACTTCTCTGGCAAATGGACTATGGTGTTCCTTTTGGCAACTCGAGATTTAACAGAGCCGTTCCCCATTCTATGTTCTTCGCTTTTCAACTGCCTTATAGCTTTAAAACGTTTCTCCTTTTAGTACATGGGACCGTAATCCCTTTCTGATCGACAGTCTTATAGCCTTTTTACAGGACTTTAACCTATTTGTCTTTCACACACCAACTCAGAAAACAAGACTTTAACCTATTTTCTCCTTATTTCACGTGGATATTTCTTATCCTCTTCAAACAACACCACAGAATCACACAACACAGAATCTTTATTTCACGTGGCCTCACACAACACCACAGAATACAAGACTTTAACTTGCTTCTCCTTATTTCACTTGGATATTTCTTATCCTCTTACCCTTCCGGTCACACAACACAGCCTAACAGCCCCTTGTGTTCCTTCAAACAAACCACATTTGATTCTCCTCATATATTTTACCGTTATTAGTTTGTGACCCAAGCAGACCCTGAAGTTGCGTTCAATGGAGCTCTCTCCGCTGGGTGTATGGTGATTACATAACTCGGGCTATCCTTTTGCAGGTGCCCGACGTGTGCACATCACGTACCTTTTTAGCTGAAGCCCTTGTAAGCGCTGTACACCAAGCGGGGCCCCTCTGGTTCGCAGCGTCAGGATTAGCACTTGAGTCCCATCTGGGGTGCCAACTGTGAAGACCCTTTCTCCGGCCGCAGGTGAAGAGTCAGAGAGAAAGTTTTCGAATACCTGGTTTATCGAAGGACCACATGCATGCGGAGGTGGTTAGGTAGCTCAAACCGAACAGAGGAGAACCACCTACCAACACTGAAGT
>NC_140968.1:81074258-81174258 GCF_056783735.1 Eptatretus burgeri | reverse complement strand
CGAGTAAAATATTCTAAATATCTCGAAGTGTTTAATTCCGAAGTCTCGTTTCTCCACATTCAAAACTGTAGGACAAGTATTGAAAATAGTAAACGTGCGGTTTTTTGGCTGCTGCATAGCAATGGGTGGTTGCTAAGCAACGAAACTCAAATGCGCACATTCCCAGCCCATATGGCACCTGTTCACCAAGTTTCATCAAAATCGGTTTGCTGGTTTGTGCTGTGGAGCCTCACGTTGCAAACACACACACACACACACACACACACACACACACACACACACACACACACACACACACACACACACACACAGACACACACACACACACACACACACACACACACACACACACACACACACACACACACACACACACACACACACACACACACACACACACACACACACAAAACCCAACAATAAGGGATATCTAGCGAATCCAACAGAGTCCAGGGACAGCTGAATGTGACTGGGTAAGGTGGGTACAGAAAGCAGTGGGTTTCACACACAATATTTAGAAGCAAATGTGGAGTTTTGGCATTCAGACTTTTCACTTGCAGCGTCAGCTGTGCCACCATTTGAGGTGAGTTACGGGATGGCGGGGGAACATTTCCCAGAAACAGACTTCACCAGGATTTGGAGGAGGGAGACAGATTTGAACATTCAGATAGAGACAGATAGACAGACGGAGTTTAGGCATTCAGCCTTTTAATGTGCGGTATCAGCAGTGCGGCCATTTGAGGTAAGGGAGGGGATGGAGGGGGAACATACACCAGAAACAGATTTGATTAGATGCCACCAGGATTTGGAGGAGGGAGAGAGGTTTGAGAGTTCAGACTTGTGATTAGAAAGATGTTGTTTTCTGGCTCTCCTGAGGGAAGACACACACCTGTTCCGAGCTTTATAGAAGGAAATGAGATTACCCTCAGTTGGGTTTGCTTTCCATGAGGCAAAGGTACCTTTTTCAGGACAACTACCTCGCCACAAGCTTCAGTGTACCATGGGTGGGAGGAAGGGTAGGACAACTGAAGGCGAGAGGAGATAAATCTGTGCATGAGAGAGAGCAAGTTTCTTTGAAAGAATTCCCAGGACGAGTTGATGTTGGAGAAAGTCGCAATGTGAGACCAGTCTGGAAGTTTGATGGCCGCTGGGAGACCCTACCAGTCAGCCTGAGTGAAATGCCAGACTCGACGGTGCTGAGGTGGTTCTCTAATCGCAGCCAGAGAGATGTCCAGTCGTACCCCCAAAAAGGAAATAAATCAAAATTAATAATTTATGGTTGCTTAATGATTTATTTAATGAATCTCCAATCCTGTCATTTTAGACGCTTGGCGCCCAACAGAAAATCCCAGTTGGGCTCTGCAGAGAAAACGAACTTGACCTGGAGGTGTTACCCAAACTATTTTTTTTGAAGGTCTTGGCATATAGAACTAGAACGGGCACTCAGTAGAGCGCATACCTTCGCCAACGCTAAATTTTGACCCCCCCCCCCCCCCCAGAAACCGTTGATTGTGAGGGTATTTAATCCCATACCACATCTGCCATCTCATATGTGTTATGATGGCTAAAAACATTAAATTTCCTGCTGTTTGACACTGATACACGTACATTGTACATTGTACAATTTCTGTATGAACTCCCTGACCTTTTTGGGGTGTCGGTGTCAAGTCAATCTGATGACAACTGCTCACATTATAAGAAATCAAATATTACACATCACAGGATAGGGACTTGAATTCTAAACATTTTGAATCTACTTGCATGCAAATTGTGTAAGAATTGACCACGTTATGATAATAAAGGTCATTGACCCCCCCTGACCTTTGACCCAAACCGCTAACAAAGGTAATGACGTCATTGTGTCATATCGTATGTCACAAGATTGGGCATTGAATTCACAACATTTTGGCATTGGTTGCATGCAAATTGGATAAAAATCGACCACACTATGGCAAAATGACGATTTTGACCTTTTCATGACCTCGACCTTAACCTTTGTAATCTTAACTTTGTAATTGGTATTAGAGTGTGGGGAACAGAACAGTCAACATTTTGGTGTTGGTTTCATGCAAATCGGATAAGAATTGACCGTGTGACGACTAAAACCGCACATTTTGCAATGTCGTGACCCCTCCTGACCTTTCACTCCCAACCGCTAATAAGGGTTATTACGTCATTGTGTCAGGTCACATATCACAAGATGAGGCATTGAATTCTGAACATTTTGGCATAAGTTGCATGCAAATTGGATACAAATTGACCGCGCTATGGTAAGACGATTTTGACCTTTTCATGACCTTGACCTTTAACCCGATCGCTCCCAAAATGTAATCAAATGGTACTTGGATAATAACCAATCATCCCACCAAATTTGCTGCGATTCAGTTCAATACTTTTGGAGTTATGCGAATAACAAACAAACAAACACACATAAATAAATAAATACACAGCGATCAAAACATAACCTTCACAACAAAGTTTGCAAAGGTAACAAGAAAGTTTAAACTACTGCTCCAAAAGAGTCATGTGCATGAAATACACCCCAGAGCCAGGACTTTCAGTAACTCAAGCTTCCTTCTCTTCCTTTCCATTCTCACTGGAGTCATCCTGTGCCATATCTCTCACACACACACACACACACACACACACACACACACACACACACACACACACACACACACACACACACACACACACACACACACACACACACACACACACACACACACACACACACACACACACACACACCATTTGTGATGTAATAAAGAGCTCATTTGACATTCCCATTCAACCACACAGCCCAAGAGGCTGGAATCACAGGTTCAAGTCTCAAGCTGGAAGCTATGTCGATATGTCTATTGCCTACGAATGTCCTGATAAGTAAAGTAAAAACTAGAAGGGGAGCACTCGGTAGAGTGCAAAACCTCTGCCGCCAATACTGCTAGGTCACTCAAGTGAACCTGATATCCCATTCATTCAATTTGACGTCAACAGTGCTCACAGAGTTATAGTTTGCAACTTTCCCTTTTACTTTTACATACTCGATTCATTCGTCATAACTAGATTCCTTGAGACAGAAATTGATTTTACGTGGGTATATCCACCTGAAGTTCCAAAATCAGCCGCAATTATAATTTTGGAATGTTTTTTTTTGTTGGAAATCACTTATAACGTGTAGTCATGCAAAAAAAAAAAATCGAAATTTTGTTGAAAAAATTTGCAAATTTTTTTTTCTCCAACAATTTTTTTTTGGGGGGGGGGTTGGAAATCACTTAAAACATGTAGAAATGCAAAAAAAAAAAAAATCGAAATTTTGTTGAAAAAAGTTGCAAAAAAATATTTTTCTATAACAATTTTTTTTTGGGGGGGAGGGTTGGAAATCACTTAAAACATGTAGAAATGAAAAAAAAAAATATTCAAATATTTTTAAAAATTGGCCGCCATAGTGGCCATATTGGATTTTGGACCAAGTCCAAAATCTAATGCCATGATCCTTGGACCATACCTAACCCCCCCACCAAGTTTCGTCAAAATCCGTCAATGAGTTTTTCCATAATACTGTTCACAAACAAACAAACAGAAAGGGGTGAAAACAGTAACCTCCATCCATCTTCGAAGATGGCAGAGGTTAATATCTTCCACATCTGAGGGCCTTCATCCACAGCTTGATGGAGTGCTGCTCTCCATTCTGGGCTGGCCTCCCTGCCTAACATCTTGCTCAGCTTATCACCATGGAAATCAAGGCCTTCAATGTTATTGGACTCTCCTGCGATGAAGCTGAGTCGATTGGCTTATCACATCGCCAGTGCTGATAGGTCGGTGGCCTCTCTGTCTTCATCAGCCTCATTTCTGGTCTTGCACCTTCTGCTCTTTCAGTGCTTTCTCCAACCCTCCCTCACCCCAGAATCACTGCTCACCTCCACTCATTTGTTCCTCCCCCCCCCCCAACTGTGGAACCTACTTCCACATCATCTTCAATCTTATTCTTCTCTTCACGTCTTCAAGACAGCCTACCCTCGTTAACCCCCTCCCCCCACACCAACCTCTTTTTAAAATTCCAGTTTTACCTTCCTGAGAGTTTGCTGCTGTATCCATATTTTCCACCCCTTGCGTCCATCCTCCCCTCCTCCTCATTCCTCCCCATCCCTCTTATTTGTCGAAGTCTCCCTCTATTTTGTCCTTCAATTCTACTGTTAATGTCCCTCCCGCCCCACCTCCCTTTCTCTACTGTTCCATTTGTTCTGTTGTGTCCTGATCCGTTCGGTGTACATGCATTAGCTCTTCCATGAGCCGAGCTGACGTTTACAAAAAAAATACAACAAAAATAATCTCCCACTCTCTTTGTGGAACATTTAATAAATAACCAAAGGAAAGGAAGGAGAGAATTGCAAAAAAGCAATAAAACGCCATTAAGTTAAAAATATAACGCCATACGAGCCTCGACAAGGTATACAAAAAAACAAATAAAATTCCTTCTTCTCAATAATATGCCCTTGGTGGCAAAAGTGTCCATTCATGACTCAAAACAGATTTGCAGGGAGACCACAGTGGTTACACAATTCACACCTTGGGCTGTTCCCCAATAAATCCACTGCAGTTGGGTGCACCACACTTGCAGACGGTCTTCTCAAAACCCAGGCAGTCCAGGTTGTAATTGAACGCAAGTTCTGTACCTGAAGAAACATGAATATGCACGCAGGGGTTGCAGTGCTGAACAGGTGCACAACGATCACAGGTATCTCATAACATTTTCACCATGGTATTATCCTTGTCCATGTTTGAACCTCGTCCAAACCGAATGTGCACAAGTGGTTCACCAAGAAAATAAACAAACACTGTATTCAGACGAGCATGCGAAGTCAAAAGGAAAGAGATGCACATGAAATGAAGATCAAATCAAGGATGCTTCAGTGCAGACCTTTGGCATTCAGATGACAAACAAAACTAGACAAAGAAAAAGATGTCCATCGCTTACATATAAAACAGCTAAATGATAACTTCGGGATCATTACTTCCACCATCGAAGGTGGATGGAGATTATGCACTCAACCTTGTCTAGTTCTCTCAGGGGTCTCTGCCCACTTTATCAAAGTTAAGTTTCCGGTCCTTATTTGTCACTTTTTAACGGTTTATTTTCTCACCTACATGTTTTCTGTGTGTTCCTAGTTCGGTTTTGTTTCAAAAATCGTGCTATTTTGTGAGTTTTCGCCGACCTCGTCTTATCGCGATTTATTGAGGCCAACCCGTCTTTTACCTTTGAGGTGTACGATCGCATTTATTTGTATTCTCTCCCTATTACCATCAATTCCTATTTTCCACACTTTTCCCACCACCCCCATCTATCCCTCTGTTTCTTGTCTTAAAATTTAAAAAATAACAAAAAAAAGAACAACCCTTTTTCCCTCCATACCCACGAGTACTGATCCTTCTTCTTCCTCTTATTCTTCTTCCTCCTCCTCCTCCTCCTGCCGGCACACCATCTTCCTTCTATTTGAGGTGACCCACTCTCACCATTACCTTCATGATTTCTTCCTACAACCTCCCATTCCCTAATGTTACCTAATGTTCAAAAAAATTTGTTTTTCTTTGTATCCTTTCTAATTATACATCTCCAAAAACCACATATCTATCTTCCCTCTTCCTGTTACTTTCCATCGACCCATCATTTTCACTTCCTGGTTCTCGGTCCAAATTTACCATACACCTCCGCAATCTGACTTCAACCTTTCCTTTTCTGAATTTTACGCCTTACTTATTACAGCGTGTGCGCTGGTATACAATTGCACCGAGTTTGAAATGTCTCCGGTGTCTACCATGTCTCCGGTGCCCCCCCCCCCTCCTCCCGAGTATTTCAATGGAAATTTGTGAAACGAATGTGTTATATATGTGAAAACCATTGAATTTATTGCTTGATGGGAAAAAAACCAAGAAACGCTCCCCTCTCATGTATGAACGAGTGAAAGTCATCATTTCCGCCCACCATGGCATTTCGCGCCGGTCACCGAATAGTGGACATGTTAAGTGCACAAAATAGGGTGTTGACTTCAAATCATGATGCAAATGTCCCCTTTGGCATGGAAGTTCCTTAGGGTCATAGAAACAAATTTATCCAAAGATACACGTCATATCTCAAAATCCAAGATGGCCACCGTGGACCATTTTGGAAAACATGGCCCAGTCATAGCTCATGAACCGTTTGTCATAGAAACTATTATGACACGTTTTCTAGCTAAATTGAGGTCGCTGAATTCATTTCCGGCATCAGCTATGCATTTCAGATGCATTTAAAGGTGAAATCCAAAAAATAATACAAATTATAACATTTTATTGTTTTTCACATACAGAAAATTTGAGGTAATTAGATTATCCATCACACAATGTCGAAATTACACAAGTTCTTCCTCTTCTCCTCTCTTGTCCTGGTACATCCTGCCAGTGTGGGCGCACAAACCTTGACATCTGCAGAGAAGCATACAGCGCTGTCTCTGCACGCAGCACTTACAAGGAGCTTTACATTCAGTCTTACACTTGCAAATGGACCACACAGTCTTCTTCCCCATCTCATCTGGATTGAGGATCTCATCAAGATTCGCAACTTGTTGTGTGTCTGACGAGAAGTGCTGGTGAATGCTGATGCATGTTCCATGGAGGGCTGATGTTGCCGTCGTAGAGGATGGATTATGGTCAATGTTGTCAAAACCACCTATGGTGAAAACGTGTTTAACTGCCTGAGGGGGGACCACCACACCAACCTGCTCCCAGTGACCAATGACTGAATTCACAATATCTGTACTAACTCTAAGCACTCTCAAATGGTCATACGAGAAGCACAACCCTCGCTGATGCAAATCATCGATTAGAGATTCACGGCCAGTTTGAAGATGCACTTTCATAGCCATATACAGCGAAGCTGGTGTTTCCCTATCTCTGTTGTGATGTGGAACACTGTCACTTTTCTTGTATCTGCATGCAACTGAGTTGAAGATGATCTGCTGCCCAATTGATGTTGCAACCTTGGACTTCTTGGATCCAGGAGATGGCTGATCGATAGATGGTCCATCAAGAAGCATGTACAGGAATGAACGCAGAGTGGTTGGGATTGATTCAGCTTCAGATGAGGTTGAGAAGGAACCCATAAAAGCTTGCGGCATTTGAAGATATTCTCGACGGAGGATCTTGGCTGCTTTGTGCAGGGTGGAGACTTCAGTTGATGTATTGTCTTTCATATCAACTATAGCTTTGGATAGGTCATCGTCGAAAACAAGAGACCAGCAACGGTTAATCTTTACTGCCTTGATGTCAGGAATAATGCACTCAATGTCCTCTCTAAGGCGTGTTGTATTGCATTTGATGAATGAAAAGCCGAGAGCAGCAATACGCTTAGCATAAAGGGTCGTCAAGTGAGCCATTGCTCGTGACTCCCCTGAACCACGGTTATCTTCAATAAAGTCAAGTAACTCATTGAGAACATGTGCTCACATCACCTGCGTGTTATGACTATCAGTGATGTCACATCCGACCGTCTCCACTTTCCTATACAGCCGAGTCAGGCACGCACAATGATAGACGGTATTGATAGCGATGAAGTCACCAGCAGACAGTTTAGACAACAGGCGTTTGTCGCCCAACAGCTGAGCACAGTCATTGATTTTTTTTATCCAAGCTAAGTGTAGCATCTTTTCTGAGCTCTTTCTTGTTGCCCACTTCATCACAAAAGGGACACGGAGTGTCAACTGGTTCGCTCAAAGATGTAGAGGGCGATGTCTGTGTGACTGACCTGGCTGCATGAGTTTTTACAGGGCTAAATGACGCTTGTCCTTGATGCTTATTCCTGGCTCTCTGCACTTTCTGATTGTCGACAGCATTCCTGCAAGCTTTGTGCCACATGACATGATTTGACATCATCAGCTGCACTATATTCTGAGTATCACTGTCACCAGTATTCTCTATGAATACAAAATCAGGCAGCTCACCTAATTCATTGAGTTCGTCGATATTGTTCACAACCTGTATGAAAGTGGCTGAAAGTCTTTCAGGATTGTTTCTCAATTTAACAGATGATGCACGATCCGAAGTTGGATTATGAGTCTCGTCTGATTGACATATAAAACATAGGCTCCAATCCATGGTGGCAGGTGTGCTTTCACAGTTATCGGAACTCATTTGGATTAGTCACTTTGAATCTGAAAGTAAAAATTAAAAATTAAAGGTCACGTAACATAGATACATTATGTGACTAACTCATGTGTAGTTAAATTCAGCATGAGAAAACCATTTCTGAGTTTGGTCTGACCTAACCATCATATAGTAGACATGGTAAGTCATATCTTGTTCTCACAAATTTTTTTTCTCATACATTTTAGAAAAAAATGTAACAGTTATGTATTTTTGTCTATGATTTGACCTTTAAATCCATCAGAAAGCAAAATTGTCACCGGAAATGAGTTCAGTGACCTCAAGTTAGTTAGAAAACATGTATCATTCTAGTTTCTATGACAAACGGTTCATGAGCTATGACTAGGCCATGTTTTCCAAAATGGTCGACGGCGGCCATCTTGGATTTTGAGATATGACCTGTGTCTTTGGATAAATTTGTTTCTATGACCCCAAGGAACTTCCATGCCAAAGGGGACCTTTGCATCACGATTTGAAGTCAAATGTCACTCAACATGTCTACTAGAACACTGAAAGCCAAGTTCTTCTTATGCCATCATTCTCTTTAATATTAGCCATAAACAAGTGTTTCGTCATGCATTAGTAGTTGAAATTTACTTACAATTACGGCAGATATTGGTGGCAAAGTGATAAGTGGTTCTTTCAACCAGGGACATCTTGAATTATTTTCATAACTTTGTACTGTACATTCAAAATATGCAAAAATTAAATATGCTTAAATTCAAAATGTGTTCGTCTATATTTTATATAATAACAATATAACTAATATTATGTAGTTGGTGTAACCACTATGTTTCAATGTTTTGCTCAACAAATATTTTAGCTTTGCTTTCATCTTTTCATCAGCAAAGCTTACATTTTACTCATCATTTGTTTGTCTGCACATTAACTTTATGATTATTTGTTTTTTACATCATTCTTTTGTGGCCCCCTGCCACGCTGTATCAAACGATTTCATTCCTTCTGTTATGTATAAAGGTGCTTATCACAATAGTAATAATATTTTTACATTTCAAATATTAAGTACGCTTTTTAACGGAAAAAGCATAAATTGCATATTTTAACATCAGTGTACTCATTTGCTTCACCACACGCACTGTATTGAAGGATTTCACTTGTTAAAATATAATAAAAACAAATAAATTAATTAATTCACTTTCCCAAAACACCTCCCATAACCACGTGTTTCTGCTGGATCTGTTTACAGTAGACTCTCTGCGTTTGCCGATCCAAATTCACCATTCACCGCACGACTTTTTCTTCAACCTTTCCTTTACCGAATCTTATGCAATCTTTATCAAAAAATAACGTAATAATAATAATAATAATAATAACGATCTCTTATAATGCTTCATTTTCCTCTTTCACACGTGTGGTTCTCATGACTGCATCAAAATTCACGCCTCTTCTTCTATTTCAACAGAGTACTCTCAATTCGACCTTTCCTTCATACCTTGTCTAAAAAAAAATCCAACTGTTACAATGTTTCTTCTCTCCATTCTCTAAATTCGCCTTAATTGCATCCCTCAAGAAATAACTTTAGTCGCATTTCTGAACTAAAAATGAAAAAAAAACCCAGTTTGCATGTTTGTTTTCATTCAATCATCCTTTTCTTCCAACTTCAGTGCCAGCTCACTCCTCTCACCCCTCCCTATCAAAGCAACCATCACACTCTTCCCCCTCACTTTCTGAAAAACTCCCCCCTCACCTTTCTCCCTCAACTCTCCCCACTCACCCTTCTCCCACCATTTACCCTCCTCACTCACCCTTCTCAAAGTTGCACCCCCCTCACATCCACTAAACTGCCTCCTTTCCCTGCCCTCTCTCCTACATCTCATCACTCTACCTCCTCAAATTCTCAACTGCTTTCTGCCCCCTCTTATTACTCCCCACTCTACCTCTTTTTCTCTTCCTCATCCGGGCCCTTCCCACAGCTCTTCTGCAATCCCCCACACTCTTTCAACAACTCTCCTTACCTCCTCCCTTGTCCTACCCCCTCCCCTGGACACAAAGCCTCCTCCCCTCCCTCTTCCTTAACAGTGTGGACCTCAAACATGTGGAGCCTTCGCTCAAACCTGATAGATCGTTCCGTACAGGTTGTCACTGACAAACCAGACATAATGTGCCCAACAGAAACTTTCCTCCTTCAGGACGTCTCTGACTACCGAGTATCTCTCAATAGTTACTCCCTCCTCCGGTATGACGGACCTGAGCCTCGTCCTGGTGGAGGAATTGCTCTCTTCATCAAAGACTCTATTCCTCACTCTCCATGCACTGCCCTCACTCCCCCAGGAATACCTCTGGCTTCAGCTTCCCCTCCACTCCCACCTCATGTTTATATGTGTATTGTACCATCCACCAAACAGTGATGACTCCATTTATACTTAACTATCTGAAAACATGGACCAACTTCTAGCCTCTCATCCGAACTCTCTTTTCCTCATATGTGGTGACTACAATTGTCAACATGCCAGCCGGCTGGGTGCGGGTACCTCTCTCACCTGCCATAGCACTTCAGCAAAAGACTTCTGCGATTCATTGGGACTGACACAATCTGTCAACTTCCCGACCCAGATCTCAACCAACGGTGCTCCATCTCTTCTGGATCTGATTTTCACAAATTTCCCTGAAATTATCTGCCGTTCTTCCTGCGCTCCAATCGGTTCTTCTGACCGCGTGCTTGTCAAAGTAGACATCTCTCTGGCTGTTATCAGAGAACCACTTCAGCGCCGTCGAGTCTGGCATTTCACTCAAGCCGACTGGCAGGGTCTCCAAGCAGCCATCTAACTTTGAGACTGGTCTCCCATGTCGACTTCCTCCGACATCAACTCGTCCTGGGAATTATTTCAAAGAAACATGCTCTCTCTCTCTCTCGTGCACAGATTTATCCCCTCTCGTGTTCAGTTGTCCTACCCTTCATCTGCCCATGGTTCACTGAAGCTTGTGGCGAGGCAGTTGTCCTGAAACAACTTGACTTTGCCTCATGGAAAGCAAACCCAACTGAGGGAAATCTTAGTTCCTTCCATAAACCTCAGAACAATTGTGTATCTACTCCCAAGAGAGCTGGCAAACAACATCTTTCTAATCTCAAGTCTGAACTCTCAAACCTCTCACCCTCCTCCAAATTTTGGTGGCATCTAATCAAATTTGTTTCTGTTGTATGTTCCCCTCCATCCCCTCCCTTACCTCAAATGGCCGCACTGCTGACACCGCATGTGAAAAGGCTGAATGCCTAAACTCGGTGTTTGCATCTAAATCTTGTGTCTGAAACCCATAACTTTCTCTACCCACCTTACCCAGTCGCACCCAACTGTCCCTGGACTCTGTGTCCTTTTCTCCTGACAAAGTGGAGAGCTTGCTGTCAAACTTCGACTTAGATTCTGCAACTGGTCCAGACGGCATCAGCCCACGTGTCCCAAAAACCTGCTCCTCTGCTCTTGCTCACCCTCTTTCTGTTCTATTCACCCTCTTATTTGCTCAAGGTCATCTGCCATCTGTTTGGAAATCAGCAAACATGACCACTCCAGAATAAGGGTCAAGCACAGATCCCTGCAACTACAGACCAATCAGCCTTCTCCCAATCATCAGCAGAGTTATGGAATACATCATCGCTTCAGATATTAAATCCTTCCTCTTCTCCAATGGCTTGATTTCTGATCATCAATTTGGTTTCAGACCAGGTTACTCCACCCTGGATATGCTGCTTCTGCTCTCCCAACAAATGATGGAGGTATTCAATGCCAGACATTAAATCAGAGCCATATCCCCAGACATATTGCATGCTTTTGACACGGTCTGGCACGCTGTCCCGCTCACCAAACTCTCTTCCTTTGGTATCCAAGGCCATCTCCACTCATGGCTCGCAAACTTCCTCTCCTGTCGCAGCCAACGTGTGGCCCTAAACGGAGTTCTCTCATCTCTTCTTCCTGTCCAGGCTGGAGTTCCTCAAGGCAGCGTTCTGGGCCCTGTTCTTTTTCTGGGTTTTCATCAATGATGTCTCCGACTCTGGAAAATCCTCTTTATCTCTTTGGCGATGACTCCACCCTCTGCCGTACCATCTGTCTTCCCTCAGACCGGCAAGCAGCAGCTTCTTCACTCTCTGCAGATCTGGATAAAATCACAAACTGGTCCAACACGTGCAACATGTCTTTCAATCCTGACAAATCTCACACTCTCACTATGTCTCTCCGAAAGGACAGTTTGGACCCCCCCCCCCCCTTTCCCCATGTACTTTCTTTACAATCCTCTGGAAGAAGTTCTTTCATTCAAGCTTCTGGGTCTCACGATCTGCCATGATCTTTCCTGGGAAAGCCACACTTCTAACCTGGCCTCCAAAGCCAGTCGCTGACTGGGCATCCTCCGCCATGTAAAGTCCTTGCTCGACCCACCTGAGCTCCTGACCACGAACAAAGCTTTAGTCCGCAGCCTGATGGAGTACTGTTCTCCCTTCTGGGCTGGTGCTCCAGCCCCTCACCTTTCTCGGCTTCACGCTGAAACCAAGGCATTTAGGATCATTGATATCTCCCGCAGTGAGGATGAGTCTTTGGGCCTCTCACTCTCTCACCTCAGGCAGGTCGGTGGTCTTTCTGTCTTCTACCATCTCCTCTCCGGTCATGCCCCCCCCCCGCTCTGTCTGCAATACGTCTCCCCCATATTTCCGCAGGGCGCTCAAAGTCCGCCAGCAACCCCCTCTGCTAAAACTACTAAAATCAAGAAATACTGCTCACCTTCACTCTTTCACTCCTCTGTTTTCTCACCTTTGGAATAAAGTCCCACACTCTCATCAATCCCATTCTTCCCTCCAGGTCTTCAAAACAGCTGTTTACCACCACCTCTTATCTTACCCCATCCAAAATCATGATCTTTTCTACCCCTGTTAATCAACCCCAAACCCACCTCCTTCAAATGCGCTGCCTTCCTTCCTGAAAGTCTCTGTGGTGACCATCTTGCATACACCATGTTCCCTGCCCCATCCCATTCCCTTCCACAGATCTCCTAATGTGTCTGTTCACCATTGTTTTGTCCTTCTCTCTCCCACCCTTCTTGTCTCATGCCCTCATGCCCTCATGCCCCCCCCCTTGTTGTGTTTTAGCTCTTATTCGAGCCTCGATAATGTGTATAAAAACCCAAAAGTGTTCAGCCTCGCGGAGGTTTGCGCTCTACCGAGTGCCATTCTAGTTTCAGATGAAATAGCCGTCGAGCAGAATAACTTAGCCCAGTGAGATCGTCATTAGCAGTAATTATTCAAAACTTGAGCGCATCACGAGAACGAGTCTGGATTGAGCAATACAGTATTACAAAAGCATTCTTTTGTTTTGCTTGATATGGGGGAGTCTCAAAACAAAGGAGATCTTTCACTGTCTGTACCTGCAGAGACGTCCTTCAGAGTGAACAGACCGATGTGTATTTCCTTCTTCACTGTCCATTTCTCTAACGCAGTTTGTATTGGATCACAACTGTGATTAACAAAACGTGAAGAGTTCCCTTTTCGGCCAGCATCAATGACTCGGTTCTGGTATAAAACAAAGATAATGGAAGGACAAAGCATCAGACCTGCAGAAGAGCGAAACAGCAACACACCACAGTAAAGGTGCCATACCTTGTCAATGGTCAACATGTAGCACTTCAAAATGTTTTTATCATTTGCAGACTTTATACGGTTTCTGCATTCTTCTTTGTCCACAATTTCGCCGATGTATTCGCTGACGAACTCACCCTGGCAGACACCGACACAATGAGTCCATCAATGACATCACATTGCCTCCAAAAATTATTAAACCTTTTTACAGCACCCATACTCGAATTCCTTTCCTATTCATTATCAACCACATCTAAAACCATCAATTCATCTTTTTAAAAAAAATAGAATAACTCATGTCGCTGAAACGTTGACGTCAGAATAATTTCTTACTGATATTTCTCTTGTTCCAACCTTGTGCAATGAGTGTATCGAATTTTTGAATGCTGGATGAATGTGATAGGTCCTGAGACTTGTGAATTTGTTTGCAAGTTATTACTCAGTTTGACAACACCATTTAAAGTGCTTGTTGCATGCAATTATTTTGTACTTTTCTTCGTTGCGAGGATACCTTCTTAAGTCCATCCAATCTGCCAAATCCAAGTCTCTTGGTACATCGTTTTAAGGCCACAATGCACCATGTCAAAACGACAGATAATTTTACTCTTAAACTGGAAAGTAGAATTTGATGTGAATGCGTCGATGGATATGCCTCTGCCAAGCCAGATGTCAACCCACTGTTACGTATGATCTCAATAAAAGATCACGTAAAAAATGAGGAGAGAGAGAGAGAGAGAGAGAGAGAGAGAGAGAGAGAGAGAGAGAGAGAGAGAGAGAGAGAGAGAGAGAGAGAGGAGAGGAAGAGGAAGAGGAAGAGGGGAGAGAGGAGAGAGGAGAGAGGAGAGAGGAGAGAGAGAGACATAATATCAGATGCTTCAAACTTGAGTTATGGTCTGCGAAATGAATTTCAAAGGGCACATGACCTTTAACCTTTTCACCCCAAATTGAATCAGTTCATTTTTGTATTGCAACCCATATTATGCCAGGTTTAGTTGAAATCTCTTGAGAGTTTCATGTATTGCAGTCAAACAGATTTTCAATTAAAGGGTGCCTGACCATAAGCCTTTGACCTTTTGAACCCAAAATTAAATCAGTTCATCTTTGTATTACAACCCATAGTTATTCCAAGTTTAGTACAAATCCCTTCAGCGGTTCACAAGTTATCGTGGTCGCAAACATTGATCATCAACAGACAGATGGACAACCTACAAACACAACGTCTCCACCGCCTTCGGAATTATGTTTGGACAACATGAACCCTTGAGTGATCTACAGGTTAATGAAGTTAGATAAATGTAAATATAAAAGTCAAACATTTTTTTCACTCCAGTCAGAAAAAAATGACAGTACAATGATGCCGGCAAGCTAACACTCGTTCCATATTCCCTTTCATTGAGTTCCAGAACTCAGCCAGAAAATCATTTACATCCTAATCCCACCACAACAAATATAAATTCCCAAACTCCATGGACTCGTGCTCTGCAACAGACCTTCTTCAGGAGGCCCCAACCCTTTGGCTCGGAGAGAAAGACCTCAGTCTCAGGGTACTCGCGCTTCCTGAACCGCTGGTTCAGGCACTGAGTACCAGCTGGGCAAAGGGACGGATGGCATTCACACAATAACATGCGGTCAAGCACACCCCGTCCAGGCCGTCCGTCGGCGACTCGTCCGCCGGCTTGCAATTGCAGCTTGGAATATTTGTTGTGCCGCCCATTTGCTTCCGCACCCGACCAATGGCCTGATTCACCTGTAAACAAAAAGCATGTACAGATTATTGTCCACACAATCTGCCAGAAAGAAGCATGACAAACCACATGCAGCTTAACGTCTCACAGTACAGAACACTTTGTGTTTTAATTACAAAATAAACAAGAGGAACACTGAATAATAATATCAACTCACCGAAACCCCGTCACAGATTCCGTTCATTCAACCACCCTCACCAGCTCACCCACACTCGAGGGACATGGACTGGACAGGGCGTGCTTGCCCCCGCCTACTCATCCCCCGCCCCGCCTTCAATTTGCTTACCCCCGCCCAAAAATTTAATTACCCCGGCCCCTCCCCCGCCTCTTCACTCCCCGACCCCCGTATCTTGATTCCCGGCCACACTTGCCCCCGGGCTTTCGCCCCCCTGTCCACCCCCCTCACACTCAACCCCGCCCACTCATCACCTGCCCAATTTCCCCCGTCTCCCGCTTTCAATTTGCTTACCCCCGCCCAAAAATTTGCTTACCTTTCCCCCCGCCTCTTCACTTCCTGCCGTCGTCTTTTCATCCCCCACCCCCACCTCTTCACTCCTCGCTCCCGTCTCAACGAAAAGTGTTTATTCTGCTTCAGAGTTGAAAGTTGACTATTGCCACTATGTGCGATGCACTTTTACACGTACGAAGTTTCTTTCAGTCCAGGTCACAGTACCGAGAAAAACGTGACGCGACCGCTCGGAGGAGCACAAAATTGGTCCTTCAGTATTAATATATAGATAGAAGATACAATGTTTCTTGTTACATTTTTTTGCGTCAAATTCACATTCTGAGGAAGTCAGCATATGCAGAAGAGGGTTTTACATTGCAGACGCTGTTTTCGAGGAGTGGAATTACACCTCTCAGCGGTAACGGTCTGTCGACGGCAGACGTAATGACGTCACCATGTAAACGAATGTAAAACGAAAAGTGTTTATTCTGCTTCAGATTTGAAAGTTGACTATTGCCACTATGTGCGATGCACTCTTACAGGTATGAAGTTTCTTTCAGTCCAGGTCACAGTACCGAGAAAAACGTGACGCGACCGCGAGAAGGA
The DNA here is from genome assembly GCF_056783735.1 of Eptatretus burgeri. Taxonomy (NCBI): domain Eukaryota; kingdom Metazoa; phylum Chordata; class Myxini; order Myxiniformes; family Myxinidae; genus Eptatretus; species Eptatretus burgeri. The sequence continues at coordinate 81,157,703 of NC_140968.1, read as the reverse complement.
GCACAAAATTGGTCCTTCAGTATTAATATATAGATGATCCGACACAATAAATTAGCATCTGATGTGAACTTTCTTTTCAAAAGAGATTTCCGACACAAGATAAACAATATAAAGAGCAATCAGAGATTGCACACCCTCGCCAGGACTTCTTTTGAGTGGTGTATTTTTTTATAGGTTTTCGGGTAAATCCAATATGGCTGCCAACCATGTGACCTATACGATACGATATATGTGTGAACCTTTTGTTCCTCATGGACAGGCCGTCACACCTGTAAAGTATCGCCTCGATTTGTCGAGCCACTTCAGAGAAGATTTTCGAAGGTTCATTATTATTTTTAAACAATATGGCTGCCAAATCACGTGACCGATGACGTCATGAAATATTTTTTCTGTGGACCATTTTATGCCGAGATGACCCTCCAAAATTTTCACACTGACCGGATGTGGCATTCCACATATGCAATTATAACATCATAACAAGGACACCTATGACGTCATGGAAAAATGAACCTCATTCCACATGAGCACTTGCCGTAAGCCAAGTTTCAATTTTTTCCTTGGTGAGGTTTCAGAGATAGAGGTCCAAAGTTTTTCCAATATGGCTGCCACACCACGTGATCTATGAAGTCATAATTATAATTCAAACATTCGACATGAGTAGTTGCACCAATGGTGAAAATGTCGTCTCAATCCGACAAGTGGTTGTGGAGAAAACCACGAAAGTTGTGTGTGGACAAAGAGACAGACAGACAAACAAGCCAGTAGGCGACTAGGGATCCGCTCGGATCGAAGCGCTGGATACGATGCTTTTCATTCTGACCGATCCACCGACGAAGATTCATTGCCAAGACGTATTGGTTCACATACAATTGTTCCTCTGCCTGGCAAGATTTTTCCTATTGCGTATTTTGCCAACTGGCACTCTTCAAAAAAATGACGGTAAATAGACACCCTATTTTTGAAGGACTACCATTTGAAAAATAAAACCTAAATAAAAAAATAAAAAAAAAAAAATCGGCTCGAGTAAAATTAGGGACGAATCAAGTAAAAAATAAAATGTCACTATTTTTGTTGACATTACCTCAGATGACGGCAAACAGAGTGGATGTCAGAAGAACACGAAACAAAACGAGAGGGAGGGAGAGAGAGAGAGAGAGAGAGAGAGAGAGAGAGAGAGAGAGAGAGAGAGAGAGAGAGAGAGAGAGAGAGAGAGAGAGAGAGAGAGAGAGAGAGAGAGAGAGAGAGAGAGAGAGAGAGAGAGCGAGAGAGAGAGAGAGAGAGAGAGAGAGAGAGAGAGAGAGAGAGAGAGAGAGAGAGAGAGAGAGAGAGAGAGAGAGAGGGGGAGGGAGAGAGAGAGAGAGAGAGAGAGAGAGAGAGAGAGGGAGAGGGGGAGGGGGAGGGAGAGGGAGAGGGAGAGGGAGAGGGAGAGGGAGAGGGAGAGGGGGAGAGAGAGGGAGAGGGGGAGAGAGAGGAAGAGTGGGAGAGAGAGAGAGAGACAGAGAGACAGAGAGAGACAGAGAGACAGAGAGACAGAGAGAGACACAGAGAGAGAGAGAGCGAGACAGAGAGACAGAGAGAGACAGAGAGAGACAGAGAGAGACAGAGAGAGACAGAGAGAGACAGAGAGAGACAGGGAGAGACAGAGAGAGACAGAGAGAGACAGAGAGAGACAGAGAGTGGCAGAGAGAGACAGAGAGAGACAGAGAGAGACAGAGAGAGACAGAGAGAGACAGAGAGAGACAGAGAGAGACAGAGAGAGACAGAGAGAGACAGAGAGAGACAGAGAGAGACAGAGAGAGACAGAGAGAGACAGAGAGAGACAGAGAGAGACAGAGAGAGACAGAGAGAGACAGAGAGAGACAGAGAGAGACAGAGAGAGACAGAGAGAGACAGAGAGAGAGAGGTTTTATATTATTTTATTACAAAAGTATAAAATGGTGTCTCACCAATGAGACAAAGGAGGCAGTACAACACTTAACCGTTTTTCACAGCAAGCAAACAAAAGATATTTAAACAAACAAGAGGGTATTTTCAAGGTAGAAAAAATATTTTACCAAAACAGATGAACAACCAATTATTAAAAAAAAAAAACATTTTAGGCTGTGTCGTAAGAGGCGACCAGGGTTGCGTCAGGAAGGGCATCCGGCGTAAAACATGTGCCAAATCATTATGCGGATCATACAGATGATCCGCTGTGGCGACCCCTAACGGGAGCAGCCGAAAGAAGAAGAAGAAGAAGAAGAAGAAGAAGATTTTAGGCTGATTCATACATTTTAAATCAGAAAGGAAACTCAAGTGATTCATTTTCAACAGAGCAAAGAACATTTTTTACACACCATTTGTCAACAAAATCCTGCATTCTCCCATACTTGCAACAGAAAAAGAAATCAAGCTGAATGCAAGACACAACTAAAGTTCTAAAGGTTAATAAAACACAAGAACAAGCATCTGCAGATTCCACCTTCTTTTTTCTTGTCTTATAAATTGCCATTTTTGCTTGCCATCAGCAACCAAAAACCTGGCCAAAGCAGTCTCAGATTTGAAACTAGAGGAAATAGGGAAACCATAAATAAATTTCACCAAGGAAAAAGAAAGACAAATCTTTAAAATAATATCATGCAAAAACTGAAAAAGAGGGACAAGTCTTATACAATCTACATATGCATGACAAAGCGTTTCATTGTTATCACAAAATGGGCACAATTCCGGGATCTCATTGGAAAACTTGTGCAATAACATATTATAAGGGAGGATGCAATGCACTAATCTCCATTGCAGGTCACCCGAGCATTTAGAAATTGGGGGGGGGGGGTATATAAACCTCTCCATGCAGGGACAAGAGGGGTAGAAGTTGGCAAATGTTCTTTCCATTGAATCCCGAAAGGACTTTTAACTGAATCGGCAAAATATACTGAATACAAAAGGAATACAGGTTCCCCTTCTCAATGGAATTTAAAGGTACAGATTTGCCATCCCAGTCCAAAAGCAAAACAGGGAAGGCATATTGATTGGGCAAATCCACAATATCAAAAAGACTCCTGAAACCCATTCCATAACTCATTAATGCCTTTACGATAGCAGAAAAAAGCTGACCAATTATCCAAATTGATTTCAACCCAGTAATGGTGGAGATTTCATGACCAAATTTCCATCTTTCTTTTGAAAAATCCAGCAGATTGTGCACAAGAAGTATATTGGACCCCACAAAATGTTGCACAAAAGCCCGAGAGGATGTGATTCCTGTAAAACAGGAATTGTAGAAAACTGGTTCATTTAAGAACATCGAGGCAGTAAAGGAAGTGACCTCACGTTGCAGTGATAAAGCTTGCCAAGCATTGATCACACTGTATATACAGAGGAAGTGGTGACACGTCGATCTTCAGGAGGTCGAGCAAAAAAAGCTCACGGCCATATCCTAGCCGGCCCGCTTGCTTTAGCAAACAAAGGGTCAAACTCTCCCAAGGCATGTGGTTATAAAGCAACTTTTTCACAAAAGAATGTGGAAAGTCATGATCCTGCTGGTGATGTCAACAAGCCCTTGACCCCCCTCATTACAAGAAAGGCTGAGCACACCTGGTCGAAGCCAGTGCATACCACCCCAGAAAAAAATTGATCAAGTGTTTTTGAATATTTTTAATTTGCCACGCAGGTGGCTGCAAGACAATAAACCTGTGCCACAAGATGGAAGAGACCAAATTGTTAATAACTAAAACTCTTCCATGATATGATAATTTGCACAGAAGGCCCCTCCATCTCTGAAGTCTGGAGTAGACTTTGTCTGTTAGTCCATCCCAGTTTTTCTGAATACTTTGAGCATCACCAAGGTGTACACCCAAATGGTAAACACTATTATTCTTCCAGGATAAATTGCCAGGTCGTGTTGGGAAGGAAAAATGCATTGCTAATCCAAAAAAGGAGGCATAACTCTTTGTCCAGTTTACTCTGGCTGAGCAAGCAAGGGTAAAATTATTCATCGTTTTAAGTAGTTCAGATACATCTTCTTGACATTGAATTGTAGTGCAGATATCATCTGCATAAGCAACAACTTTTATAGCAGGTATGTCCGGAGCGACAGAGAATCCCACAAGTTTCTCACGCAATTTAACTAAAAGGGGTTCAATGGAAAGAACATAAAGGAGTCCGGATAAGGGACACCCTTGCCTTATTCCTCTGGTAACAGTAAAGGGAGGAATCAACTCATTATTTATTTTGAATAAACTATAAATATTGTGATACAACAACTGAATATATGATACAAAAATACGACCAAAACCAAAACCCTTTAGGATAGCAAATAGATAACTATGATCTATACTATCAAAGGCATGCTCTTGATCAATAAAGATTAAGCCAGTACTTTTATGCAGAAGATCACACACATGAACAATGTCACGAACAGCGCCAATATTGTCATATATTGATCGTCCAGACACACAACAGGTTTGATCAGGATGCACCAAAGATTGGACTACCAATCTTAAGCGAGAGGCAAGGACCTTTGAAAAAAATATTGTAGTCGGTGGTCAGTAAGGAGACAGGACGCCAATTTCTGAGAAACTGGGTGTCTCCCTTTTTTGGTAACAAGGAAACAACGGCTCGCCGGAAACTTAGGGGGAGCTCCCCAACTTGAAAACTTTCCTTGAGTACTTCCAAAAGTTCGGGTCCGATAATGTCCCAAAAGGTTTTGTAGAATTCACAGGGGATTCCATCCAGACCAGGAGCTTTCCCGGACGCCATACTGGAAAGAGCAAGACCCAACTCCTCCAGCGTGATGGAACTCTCCAAAGAGGCTCGCTGCGACTCAGCAACTTAGGTAAACGTTCAATAAAGGCTTTTGCAACATTCAAATCAATCTTTTCGCACAGAATAAAGAAGAAAAAGAATCGACTACAATTCTTTTAATCATCTTCGGTTCACTTACTATCCCTCCTTCAGGTGATTGTTCAGATAATAGTTGTTGTTGTGCTTTAGTTTTCCTCTCCAAAGAGAAGAAAACTTTGATGAAGTGTCAAAAAGACTCAAATTTTTAATCTTCAGCCACACTAAAGCCCCTTTAGCCCTTTCGTTGACAAGACTGTGAAGAAGCTCTTTTTTAGTCATAAATTCTTTACGCAATCCTTGATTTCTGTTCAACTCAAGAGGATTTCTTTGCAATTCTAAAACCTCTTTTTCTAGAAGTGTTATCCTCGAAAGACTATCCCGAGAGTGATGAAGTTTATATTGCTGACAAAAGATTTTGATGTGGATTTTTACAATATCCCATCATTGTAGCTTGCTATGAAAAGTATTTTTCCTTCCGTAAAGAGAAGTCCAAAAGATTCTAAAAGCATTGCAAAAAGCCATGTCTTCCAAAAGACTAACATTTAGAGCCCAATAGGCACTCCTACGTTGAAGATAGGGAAAAGTTAATTTTAAAGAAACTAGGTGGTGATCCGAAAAGCCAGAGGGAGAAATTGCCGTAGACAATATGAAGTTCCGAAAATCATTATTAACATAAAATCTATCTAAGCGAGCAAACGATACCCTGTTATTGGAAGCTTCACACTGCGAATATTGTTTAAGTTTGGGGTGCTGCAATCTCCAACCATCAACCAAATTATACTTTGCTAAAATGGTTGCAAACCCTTTTGCACTCTCAGGGTGAGGTTCTGAGCCATTACGGTCCAGAGCTGGCTCCAAGGTACAATTAAAATCACCAGCGAGGCACACGAGACCACTAAAATCAATCTGGGATAAACAATCGTCAAGAATGGAAAAATATTCGTTTCTTTTTGCAGGATTAGGCCAAAAAAAAAAAAATGTTGCATTGGCGTAACCCGCCCGACCCTAAAAATTCCGCCGACCCTACGGTTTTTTTTTTTTTTTAAATCGATATCAAGTATCTTGTTGATTGCGATCGCAAAAACCCGGAAGTGTTTCGGACAGAACCCGCTGCATGCTGCGCTATGCATATGTCATAGTTTAGCTCGCTGCGTGTGTGTGTGTGTGTGTGCGAAACGGCTCTGCATATCATCTGTACGAGGGAGAGATATTGCGCCTCGCTCGATCAGTACGTCGTCTGTTGTTTCCAACATGGCCGCGTACTCTATCAAGATTACTGGCATGCTTGGGCCTAAAAAACTGTTCAGCGTCTTACGAAAATGCGACAAAGATGCGAGGCTTGGAGATATCATTCAGGGAATTGCAGACGTAAATTGTGACACTGCTCCATTACTTTCCTCCGTGCAAGCGTCTAGCAGTGATGGGGGGTCCTTTTCGGACGTTTTGGCGGCGGAAAAGGTGTCTATCTTAGACGACTTCGGTTATCGCTTCGTCATGGGTTACTTCAGCCACAGGCTCAGCGATGATTCGGCATCTACGTCTGAGGCTGAGCTGCCCAAGAATGCCTTTGAAATCCTCATGGCTGCAGGCGCAAGGCGAGGAAGATTTGATCTTTCGGGACTGAAAAAGAATTGTAGTTCTGGCATGCCACAGGCACAGGGACTAAATGCAAAGGACCAATTGTTCAATAGCATCATACTATTGCTGGACAAAGAAGCAGTCTGGTTCAAATCAGGAAATCAGAATGAAGCTGAATTCATTGTCAAGGTAAGAATGAAACTGAAGTGAAAGGCATTAGATTTCAACTTTAGACCTTTATTATTAAGTAGCGATCCAAGTAAATACTCAAGACTCTGGATTTAATTTCACAGCTAGGTCTATACAGGCTAGTCAGGAATGAATGACATTTTCACTTTTTAATCTGATTTGTCTAAAAAATGAAATATTGCGGTGAGGTTGAGAAATTTTATACATAGAAATGGTTTTACTCTCTAGAATAGGCTAGTACTATTTTTATTTATCTATAATATTTTCTCTCTTTTTGGTGGTGGGGGGGGGTACCATTTTTATTTTACAGATCTAGCCTACTCACAATATTACGAGGTCTGTATTTAGACTCAAATGAAATTTCGGAAAGACTTTCAATCCATATATACCCTGCAATAAAATTTGAATAGCATGTTCCAACTCATTTCTACATTCTTACCAAGCTTTCACAAGCGAGAGATATGCTGATGCTGAAAGTGTTTTTAATTTTTTTTTAATATATACCGGCGATAGCTCAACTTGTCTAGCCTGCTTCAGTCCAGACGATACTATTTTTATTGTTCTTACTAAATAAACATGTCTATCAAATTTAATGCCTTCAATCGTGCGCAAAAATTTGACAGAATAAAGCCATATTTTGGTATGTTTGAAACTTTTCCATCTTAAATGGTCCAAACCTTCCCCATACTTTTTTTTCAATTTTGAGTGGGGGGGGGGGGTCGCCGACAAAAAGGGGGGGTACTCGAGCCGAGGGAGATTTTGGGAGGGATTTATTTAAAAAAAAAAAATCCCTACCTACCTACCCTATTTTTCAGTGACCCGTTACGCCAATGCAACATTTTTTTTTTTTGGCCTTACTTGGGACATAAGCATTTAATAGTATGATTTTATAGCCTCCAGAAGAAAAAAAAACACGAAAGCCAAATGACCTTGCATGAATTCGTGAAAAACAATTTGGTCCGATGAAAGACTTGATCGAAACCAGAAAGCAACTCCTGCACTGCAGCAATCAAAGGAACTGAAAAACCAAGAACCCCTTATTGTGGTTTGCCACTCTGCAGAACAAGTAGGTCCACAACGCACATCCTGAAGAAGAGCTACATCAATATGCTTTTGATCAAGTAACAGTCGAACATGTGTTTTACGTATAGGGGCGTGGCCCCCATTTATGTTTAAACAAGCAAAAGACAGAACCATTTTAGTATTTTATAGGTGGGTACTGGTTACTGAAGTTCTTTCCTTGCCAGAGTTACATATTTCCTCAATCTGTGTACGTGGGATTCATTGGCGCCATAGACTGCTGGATTTTTAGTAATAAGGGATGCGGTAAGCATAAATTTATCGAGTTCCGGAAAGAAATCGGTTAGTTTAATTTTTTTCCGAAAGGTGTTGTGGAGGAACTTGATCACCTTCGCAGGAGCAGGGGCATTTAAGCCCTTGTCGTCTTGTGAATCTCTAGCTGCACCATCCAACTCAGAAGAATCTGATATTGAACAAGTATCATCGGAATCACACGACTCGTGTCCAAATTCAGCTTCCTTTTTCTTTACAGATATAGCAGACATTGGAAATGGTTTCACGAAAAAGGAGTCCTCAGGAAGCAGATTTCCTTCTAACTTTTCAGGTGTCTGCTTCAAAGTCACTGAGGTCATGGGTGTGGCTGTAGATGTGACAGGCAGTTCTATGGTACTCGGTGCAATTACAGTTTGGTGAGATTGTTCTGTGGTGTTAGGCACAACTATAGTTTGGACAGATGGTTCTGAGTTATTAGGCTCTACTGTAGTCTGAACTGCTGGTTCCGAAGTATTAGGCACGACTATGGTTTCAACAGTTGGTTCTTGGGTGTTAGACACAATCTCCGCATGAACATCCAGCTTCAGTGTATGACTACCTACTGTATGTCCAGAACAAGTTTCATCTCCGCCTGGGACATCTACTGATGGTGTGTTTTGAAGCTCCATAGTCTCCTCGTCATCACATGTGAGAGGGCAGGCATAAACATCTGAAGGATTTTGGTTACTCTCGTTCCTATTGAGTGAAACCCTCTTCACAGCGACTGCTTCGGCGTATGAAGAAGGTTCGACTAAAACTGCAGTTTGGTGTCTTCGTTTTCCTTGTGTCACCCAACCAGACTCATTTTTTCCATTTGTTTGATTTTCAGAATTTTCTCCTGCCTCAGTAGGCACCCCAGTGACCTCAGGTTCATTTACATTTTCAACTTTACTTGATTCTTTTTCAACGCCCCTTGGGCATTCATTTTTCATGTGACCATACTGTCCACATTTGTAACACACTAAAGTCTGTGATGTAGCAAAGATGCGGTAAGTAAACTTTTCATGTTCAATTTTTAACATCACGTCGAGCTCACAAACGTTTGGCTTTGGAATAATAAATAGTTGACGTCGAAAGGAAAGAATATGTTTTGTACTGTGGTCCTTAAAGCGAACAGGAATGAAAGTTATTTTTGAAACAACAGTGCCATACTGTTCTAAAGCAGCTTTTACCTGCTCGTTTTTGATGAAGGGAGGAATATTTGACAGGAGTACCTTCATCGATGGAACATCGAGGGGTGATATGAAGAGGAATATATCCGGCTCCACAGTTAGTCCTGACTCCACAAGCTGCGCCACCATTTCCTCTTTAGCGACGAAGATAACACGCTGATTCATTCTCGATGCAGCTATTACACTATGCATGCCGATTAATTTTCCGACACACAAAACTGTGGTGTATTGGCATACGCGGGCAAGGCACAATGCGGGGAGCGTTGTGGGGGCATGGAGGAGTGGTTTTGGTAGTCACGTGTCCGCAAGGCATATAGGTGTTCGCGCCGCTAGAGGCGTGTGGTAGTCTACAGTGGTGCACATCCGGATACGCAATAAACAGAGTTACGGCAACCCTCACGACTCTACGTGCCTGACTGCTCACCAGACACCACAAGAACAACTTTTCAACTGTGATTTCGGGTGGTGGTGTACACGAACACCCATTTTTCTGACTTAAAGACTCGAACAGCTCAACGGTCGCCATGATTTAGGCGCAATAACACTCAATTCCTCGGGGTAAAAAAAAGACACCATTGAACTGAGTGCACTCACTCACTCTCAAACTCCACAAAGGAAAAACAAGAGAGTAGAATATATATACATGTATAAATATATATCTATATTAATATTTCGGCACAACCCTTTCTTTGTTCCACCATCAGATTTTTGTTACTGCATGAAATGAAACAAGATTTGGCACATATACTAATGATATTATTGTCTTCCTTAAGAGGCCCCTCAAAATTCGTTTTGATGCATTTTCACAAACTCCAACCGATTCCATTCAAATTTGGTACGATTATGGCTTTTGGTCCAACTTAGGTCATTGGCCATAAATTTTTTCCATAACACTTCCGATATTCGAAAAAAATCGATAAATCGATATCCCTTATGGGATTTTCCATTCAAATCCACTCAAGTTTAAGGCCGACGGGGGACGCAAATTTCCACTTTGCCCTGGGCACTGTTTACCTCCGCTACGCCAAGCTGTTAGGGTTAGGGTTAGGGTTTGGGTTAGTGTTAGGGTTAGCTACCCTCACACTAACCCTAACAGCAAACCCTAACCGGTAACCCTAACCCTAACCGCTAACCCCTAACAGCTATTCAGGAAATTTGAAGAAAGCCCGGGCAACGCCAGGCTTTATTGCGAGCCTGAGCAACGCAGGGCTTTACTACTAGTAAATAAATAAAATAGAATAGGGAGCGATGAGGGCAAGAAAAGGAAAAAATAAAAATAAATAAATAAAAATATAAATAAAAAAGGAATACACAAGGGACGCTGGAAAATGATAATACTAATGATAATAATATGGACGCGGTCCAAGAATTGTTTAAAGCGAGCCAAAGCGATGGCAAAAACAAAACACGTCGGATGGAAACCAGGCCTCAAAACCGGGAGGGGTTCTGAGAAACCCGAACACCACCTACCGTGCGCGCTCTCTTTCTCTCTCTCGCTCAATGGAAAAGAGAAAACAAGGAGAAAGGGGCTCAAGAGAAAACGAAAACTAAAACATTTAGACGATGAGAAGAGAGAAAGGAGAAAGCAACACAGGTTCCGCGCGTACCGCCAGGAACTGAGCAACGGGCCTTCGCGATTGCACGTGCGTGCCAAGCGAGCAACAGCTGTGCAAAGTGGGAGGGGGGGGAAGAGGGGGAAGAGGGGGAAGAGGGGGAAGAGGGGGAAGAGGGGGAAGAGGGGGAAGAGGGGGAAGAGGGGAAGAGGGGGAAGAGGGAGAAGAGGGAGAAGAGGGAGAAGAGGGGGAAGAGGGGGAAAGGATAAACAGAACAACAGATGTTCAGGGAAATACGAACCAGACCGTGGGTCGCGCGAGAAGACTTCCTGGTCGGTTGTTTTTTTCATGAACCTGGCGGTTTCGCGGACGATAACATAACGGGGGATGTAGAATTTTTTTTTTTTTTTTCAAAAGACGTTTTTGAAATTCCACATAACTTCATTTATACCATATTATTAGGAATCCACAAAGACAGAAATGCCGATGATTCCATTTATTTTGGATCCTTTTCACTTTGGTCAATAACGTTTGGATCGAGGAGAGATCGAAGGTGGAACGACGGTATCGCTCCTTACAAACACTGTATACACACCTTAAATGACGGTAGACACCCTATTTTTGAAGGACTACCATTTGAAAAATAAAACCTAAATCAAAAATCGGCTCGAGTAAAATTTTCTAAATATCTCGAAGTGTTTAATTCCGAAGTCTCGTTTCTCCACATTCAAAACTGTAGGACAAGTACTGAAAATAGTGAACGTGCGGTTTTTCGGCCGCTGCATAGCAACGGATGGTTGCTTAGCAACGAAACTCAAACGCACACACTCCCAACTAATATGGCACCTGTTCGCCAAGTTTCATCGAAATCGGTTTGCTGGTTTGTGCTGTGGAGCCTCGCGTTGCACACACACACACACACACACACACACACACACACACACACACACACACACACACACACACACACACACACACACACACACACACACACACACACACACACACGGAAAACCCGACAATAAGGGATATCAAGCGAATCCAACAGACAGGCAGACAGACAGACACACAACAATAACGAATATAGTGGTCACTTATTTTTTTCGTGAAAATATTTTTTCGTGAACCAATATATCTATATATATATATATATATATATATATATATATATATATATATATATATATATATATATATATATATATATATATATATAATGTATACAGTAAAACCTCCTCCCACGCGAATTCCTCAAGCGCGGCTTCAAATTTACACGCTGAATTAAATGCGTTTACCCCTCCCCAACGCGAGGGTGTGTTTCGCATTTACGCGATCGGGGCTGGTGTTTTCCCCCTGATACATATATATATATATATAAATTATTCTTATTCCTTGTTACTGTACTGTACTTCACGTAACCCTTGTCCACACAAGGGACGTCTTCTTAGGCTAAATACTAGGCTAAAAAGACCCCACACGTGTGGAGAAGGGTTAATTAATATTTAATTTATACATTCGATGATACGAGTCGCCACCTGCCGCCATCGTGATCGCAGTTTGAATTTACATTCTGAATTACTTGTGACAAAAACGGCCGGTGTTTTCCCAAAGATTTTATTCTTTTTCCTTATTACCTTTACTGAATTACTATTTAATTCATGTACAAATTAAATTATAAATGCACGTTGATATAAATTAACATGCCGCCATCAAGTGAACCTACGTCGATCATTATGGCTCCCAAAAGACCCAATTTGAACCAACCAGACAAGAAGAAGAGGAAAACAATGACCATGGAGGTCAAACTTGATATCCTGAATAAATTATCATCAGTTTCTGCTTCATCTTCGGCCAGGCAATATGGCGTGAATGAATAAACCATTAGGACGGTACGGAAGGCCGAAGATGAATCCCTACACAGAACTTCACAGGGAGTTAAAACAGAAGGCAAAGCAAGTGGCGATAACACAATTTTTTCGGCCTAATTCAGCAACTCCCAGCAGCACTTCAACCCCTTCCACCAGCACATAATCACCCAAACCTTCAGCAACCACCTCACAAAAAGGTAAGTTATTTTGCAGTAATACAGTACAATTATGATACTAACACTTCATTTAATGTTTATTTAATAATGTTGCACTTGCACCATTCCATACAAAGAAACGTTAAAAAAAAACCCAAGAAAGGCTGTTTTAGGGTCAGTTATATGGGAGCCTGGAACATATCCCCAATTTCCCCATATGTTTAATAATTCCTCCAACACGAGGTTATCCCAGAACGTATCCTCCGCGTTGGAGGAAGTTTTACAAGATATATGTTTATATATATATATATATATATATATATATATATATATATATATATATATATAAATATATTTAATCAAGCCTGGTATATATGAGATAGGGCCAAAAACGATATATAGCTTGATATTTAGAAAATGTATTGGTCCAGATATATTCACATGGATCAGGAATTATATGGCAGAGGTATGCACTCCATCGAGTGCCCTTCTTGTTTACACTTGGCTATGCCATATGTATGGATGTATATGTATATATGTCGTTCCAAGCGAATATATATTCCAAGCTATGTAGTTCACACTTGGCTATTCATATATACATGAATATATATCAAGCCTGGTGTTCACTTAATGGTCAGGGTGGTAGGCTTGGAATCCGAGGGTTCTGAGTTCAGATCCTGTGTGGCTGTTGAGTTAATTACAGATGGAGTTGATTCAGCTTGTCATCCTTCTGAAGTTGGCAAAATGAATACAGATGGGGGATGATTGAGCCAGCCAAGTATCTTGTGTTTGGAATGGCAACACATGCAGGATTGTGCCCAATAGTCCAGGAGACTGCTTTGGCAGCACCAATGCTCTGTTCAGAGTATGGTCCCAATGGATTTGTATTACACACACACACACACACACACGCACATATATATATATATATATATATATATATATATATATATATATATATATATATATATATATATATATATATATATATATATATCATGTGAACATTGAAATATAAATGTAAATACAGTGTAAACTAGAGGGGGAGCACTCGGGAGAGTGCAAAACCTCCGCTGCCAATACTGCTGGGTCACTCAAGTGAACCTTATATCTTATTCATTAAATATGATGTCAACAGTGCTGAGTTATAGTTCTTTTCTCCTTTTTTTGGGGGGGGGGGGTGGGGGGGTTGGAAATCACTTAAAACATGTAAAAATGCAGGAAAAAAATCGATATTGTGTTGAAAAAAAAGTTGCAAAATTTTTTTTCCTCTAACAATTTTTGTGGGGGGGGGGGTTGGAAATCACTTAAAACATGTAGAAATGCAATAAAAAATTCCCCCTTTTTTTGGGGGGGTAACAATTTTTTTGGGGAGGGGGGTTGGAAATCACTTAAAACACGTAAAAATGGAAAAAAAAATTATCTAACAATTTTTTTTCGGGGGGGGGGGACCAAGTCCAAAATTTAATGGCATGATCCTTGGACCATACCTAACCCCCCCACCAAGTTTCGTCGAAATCCGTCGAAGATTTTTTCCGTAATACTGTTCACAAACAAACAAACAAACAGAAAGGGGTGAAAACAGTAACTCCATCCATCTTCGAAGAGGGCGGAGGTTAACTCGAAGGGCACTCGGTAGAGTGCACACCTCTGCCATATAATTACCTGATCCATGGGAATATATCTCGCCCAATACATTTTAAAACTAGAACTGGCACTCAGTAAAGCGTATACCTTCGCCAACGCTACATTCCCCTCCCCCCCCCCAGAAACCGTTGATTGTGAGGGTATTTAATCCCATACCACATCTGCCATCTCACATGTGTTATGATGGCTTAAAAACATTAAATTTTCTGCTGTTTGACACTGATTCACGTACATTGTACAATTTCTGTATGAACTCCCTGACCTTTTTGGGTGTCGGTGTCAAGTCAATCTGATGACAACTGGTCACATTATAAGATATTATTTTCTGGCATTTTAGGGGTATTTAGCACACATGAGTTTCTGTTTTTCTAAATAAGTTATTTATTGTGAACAAACAAACATTCATTGTACAAAAATGACGATTTTGACCTTTTCATGACCTCGACCTTGACCTTTGTACTCTTAATTTTGTAATTGGTATTAGAGTGTGGGGAAAAGAACAGTCAACATTTTGGTGTTGGTTTCATGCAAATCGGATAAGAATTGACCGTGTTATGACTAAAACCGCACATTTTGCAATGTCGTGACCCCCCTGACCTTTGACTCCCAACCGCTAATAAGGGTTATTACGTCATTGTGTCATGTCACATATCACAAGATGGGGCATTGAATTATGAACATTTTGGCATTAGTTGCATGCAAATTGGATACAAATTGACCACACTGGTAAAAAGACAATTTTGACCTTTTCATGACCTTGACCTTGACCTTTGACCCGATCGCTCCCAAAATCTAATCAAATGGTCCTCGGATAATAACCAATCATCCCACCAAATTTTCTGCGATTCAGTTCAATACTTTTGGAGTTATGCGAGTAACAAACAAACAAACAAACACACATATTCACAAATAAATAAATAAAAAAACATCTTGCCAAAAGGTGACCACGTGTGACTTCTTAAAGGTCACACTGAGGTGAACAGAACTGCTATCCACCAAGAGCGACTCCTTGAGGAATATCTGCCTATGAGAGATTCCGATGAGAATCGTTCTACAGAGTAACTATGAAAAATATGCGTTTGCCTCATAACGTCACCAAGTGACGTCATAATGTCTCAAACTTGACATATCTAGAAAGCACTCATCGAGGTGTTCAATTTGAGGTACTACACGATATGGTTCCTAAAACTTGAAAATTTGACCTTGGGGTCAAATATGTTTGACCTCAGGCGCTAATCATGAAGGTCAAGGCCAATCGCCACCAAAAATTAATCAGCTGAGCACCAGACCATGAACTATATTCCTATGAAGTTTGAAGACGATCCGATCAAAATTACTCAAAAAATAAGGGTTTCGTCGACTCCCCTGATTTGTGACAAAGTGACCTTGACCTTTGACCTTGACCTTCAAAATTTTGTGCACTGAAAGGGACCTCTATAGGCCTCTGATTTGCGAAGTTACAAAAATTTCCAATGATAACTGTGCTCTGCAGAATTTTTTATACGTGATTACAGACAAAAAAAAACAAACAAACATACAAGCTGACTAACATATTGTTGTGGTTGACGAAATTTGCAAACCACCATTCAGGTCCCTTAGGTGAGATATCTCTGTAAGTATATGTGTAGTTAGGCCCAAACCCGTTGTTTAGAGGGAATAAATGTCATTCATGCGGGCTGCGACCCTTTTAGATAGCCGTTTTTCTTTTACTATCTTTATTTTGGACCAGCCGCCATTACTACCACCACCAACCACGTCTCAACAGCCATCACACAACAACCACCAACCACAACGCCGCTTCACAACAACAACCACCAACCACAACACCGCTTCACAACAACAGCCACGACCTTTACCCTCACAACTCGCCACCATCGCATCACCACCATTCTTGCGCCACTTATGGGCACCGATACTGGACTCGTGCAGGGCGCGCACCGAGCAGCATGTTCAGAAACATCACAGACTTTCCGAGAAAAACGGATCAAAAACGACTCACGCCCACTTCTGCTCCATCCTATCGGAGAGCGTGGAGCGATTTGGCCCCGCCTCCAGGGCGTTGGAGTGAGGTCGCTATATGCAAATTCATGGATCAAAAAGCATTCACGCCCACTTTTCCTCGGTCCAATGGGGAGCCAGTTGGAGGTGAAGGGTCGGAGGTAAAGGGTCAAAGGTGGGGGAGCGAGGCCACGGGGGATATAAACGGCCGCGCTCGCCAAACAGTTCAGTTCGGAGGGGAGCAGTTCTAGTTCGCGGTTGGGAGTTGGCGGTGGAGCTGGGAAGAAGAGGACGGAGCTGTGGAGAGGTGGCAGCGGCGAAGGCGATCGAGGGGGTGCTCGCGTCGGAGTCGGGAAGCTTGCGGAGGGAGAGGCCGGCGGCGCGACCGAGGTCGAGGTGGAGACGCTCGTCGCGGGACCCGAGACAGGGTGATATCCTCCTCCCCCCCGAGCATCAACAACCCCCTCCTGTTTCCCCCCCGCGCTGAGATAGTGCGACAAGGGGGCCCCTTTCCCACCCCCTACCAGACACTGTCCGCGAGGCCCGCGGAGTTGGGGCGCCACCGCCGCTCTGCGTCTCATCTTCAGACGGGTAGGCCCGACACGGTCTCGGCCCCAGACCCGTCTACCCCCCTCATCCTGGAGGGTGGTTCTTTTTCTTTTGCTTTGGGTATCTGTGTTGTCGGCGCCGTCTGTGAAGTAAAATTGTATAAGTGTTGCGTGTGCTCGGTAGTCGGATAGCTCTGCATTGTGTTTCTCTTTTATATTTGCTTTTTGTGTAATATTGTGTTTCTTCTCCTTTTACATGTGCTTTTGGTGTAATTGTATATGTGTGCTTCCCGTTCATCGCGAAATAAATGTGAGTTATGTTGAACTGTTTTCCCGCTTCGCTTCGTCTTTTCTTTCATTGAATCTCCATCTTGCTTCACGTAAAGGGTTGGTCGTGGGCTAAAACGCCCGATAATTAATCGAACCGTCGAGGCCGACGAATAACACCGCTCGGTTATCCCGATAGTACGGAACGGGTCGCTTAAAGTGGCCCGTGTCCGAAGTCGACCTGCGGCGAGGTGCGATCGCCCGGTCTACCCTCCGTGTGGGTACTTAGGTAGGTCGAATTTGGCGAGCAACCCTATCCCACGCGGGGGCCGATTGGCACGATCGTGGTGAGACCGAAAGGTCCACCCGTGACTAGTTCCCGGCGTTAGTCCGAGAGGGTCACGACTGGATTGTCCGTCCGGTGGGCGACGTGCCGCGATTCGAGTTACGTGGCCGTTCGCACGCCGGCGGGCGCGAATCCGCAACAATATCTTGCAAAAACTTCGTTTCGGAAAGATAATAAATAAATACACAGCGATCAAAACAACCTTCACAACAAAGTTTGCGAAGGTAACTAGAGGGGGAGCACTCGGGAGAGTGCAAAACCTCCGCCACCAATACTTCTGGGTCACTCAAGTGAACCTTATATCTTATTCATTAAATATGATGTCAACAGTGCTGACAGTTATAGTTCTTTTCTCCAACATTTTTTTTTGGGGGGAGGGGGGGGTTGGAAATCACTTAAAACATGCAGAAATGCAAAAAAAAGAAATCGAAATTTTGTTGAAAAAAAGTTGCAAAAATTTTCTTTTCTCAATTTTTTTTGGGGGGGGGTTGGAAATCACTTAAAACATGTGGAAATGCAAAAAGAAAAAAAATTTTCTCTTGCAATTTTTTGGGGGGTGGAAATCACTTAAAACATGTAGAAATGCAAAAAAAAATGTTCTCAAACAATTTTATTGGGGGGGGTAACAATTTTTTTGGGGGGTTGGAAATCACTTAAAACATGTAGAAATGCAAAAATAAATTTTTTCCTCTATTGTTTTTTTTTTTTGGGGGGGGGGGGGGTTGGAAATCACAAAACATGTAGAAATGCAAAAAAAAAAAATTTTCTCGAACAATTTTTTTTTGGGGGGGGGGGGACCAAGTCCAAAATTTAATAGCATGATCCTTGGACCATACCTAACCCCCCCACCAAGTTTCGTCGAAATCCGTCGAGTTTTTCCGTAATACTGTTCACAAACAAACAAACAAACAAACAAGCAGTCATAGACTGGTACTTACGAAATCGTCAACTTGACCTTTGACCTTCTCTAATAAAAGCTGTCTCTGGAGAAGGTCGCGACGCAAACCAGAAGTTTCTACGATGATTCTGTTCCAAACCATCAAAAATCGAATGTTTTGGATATTTGACCTCACTGTGACCTTGACCTTTGACCCGATCGCTCCCAAAATCTAATCAAATGGTCCTCAGATAATAACCAATCATCCCACCAAATTTTCTGCGATTCAGTTCAATACTTTTGGAGTTATGCGAATAACAAACAAACAAACACACATATTCACAAATAAATAAATAAATAAATACACAGCGATCAAAACAACCTTCGCAACAAAGTTTGCGAAGGTAACTAGAGGGGGAGCACTCGGGAGAGTACATAACCTCCGCCGCCAATACTGCTGAGTCAGTCAAGTGAACCTTATATCTTATTCATTAAATATGATGTCAACAGTGCTGACAGTTATAGTTCTTTTCTCCAACATTTTTTTTTGGGGGTGGGGGTGGGGGGTGGGGGGAGAGGGGTTGGAAATCACTTAAAACATGTAGAAATGCAAAAAGAAAAAAAATTTTCTCTTGCAATTTTTTTGGGGGGGGTAACAATTTTTTTGGGGGGGTTGGAAATCACTTAAAACATGTACTTAAAACATGTGGAAATGCAAAAAAATATATATTTTTTCCAACAATTTTTTTTTTGGGGGGGTGGGTTGGAAATCACTTAAAACATGTAGAAATGCAAAAAACTAATTTTTTTACCTCTATTTTTTTTTTGGGGGGGGGAAGGAGGGTTGGAAATCACAAAACATGTAGAAATGCAAAAAAAAAAGATTTTTTTCTTGAACAATTTTTTTTTGGGGGGGGGACCAGGTCCAAAATTTAATAGCATGATCCTTGGACCATACCTAACACCCCCCCCCACCAAGTTTCGTCGAAATCTGTCGAGGAGTTTTTCCGTAATACTGTTCACAAACAAACAAACAAACAAACAAGCAGTCATAGACTGGTACTTACGAAATTGTCAACTTGACCTCTGAACTTGTCTAACTAGAATGGGCACTCGGTAGAGTGCATACCTTCGCCTCCGCTACTTTTTTGTTCTTGGCATGAGAGTGAGGGGAACAGAACAGTGAACATTTTGGTGTTGGTTTCATGCAAATCGTTTTTGATTTGACCGTGTTATGACAAAAACCGCATATTTTGAAAGGTCGTGACCCCACTGACCTTTGACCCCCAACCGCTAACAAGGGTAATGACGTAATTGTGTCATGTCGCTCATCACAAGATTGGGCAATGAATTCTGAACATTTTGGCATCGGTTGCATGCCAATTAGATCAAAATTGACCGCGCTATGGTAAAATACGAATTTGACCTTTCCGTGACCTTGACCTTTACCTTTGACCCGATCGCTCCCAAAATCTAATCAAATGTTCCTTGGATAATAATCCATCATCCCACCAAATTTCAAGCCATTTGGTTTAATACTTTCTGAGTTATGCGAATAACAAACAAACACACACACACACACACACACACACACACACACACACACACACACACACACACACACACACACACACATTCACAAATAAATAAACAAGCAGTCATAGACTGGTACTTACGAAATCGTCAACTTGACCTCTGACCTTGTCTAATTAAAGCTGTCTCTCGAGAAGGTAGCGACGCAAACCAGAAGTTTCTACGATGATTCTGTATCAAACCATCAAAAATCGTAACGTCAACCGAAGGAAAAATCTCCATTTCTCCACGCAATTATACCTTAACGTAACTCAACGACGCGTCTGCTTGAGCGCACTGCATCATGGGACGACCCGTGACGCGTCGAGTGAAATATTTTTTTACAATCTTAAAACGTCTCCAAAACATCCGATTTTTACCAGAATTTCCACAACCAAGTTTTAAGCGTCCTAAGCGATCGCAAAAACCGAAGACAAAATGAAAATCGAAGTTAAAATGAACTCGTAACGTCGAGCGAAGCAAAAATACTCCATTTCTCCACGTGAATTTACGGAATTATGTTTGACCTCACTGTGACCTTGACCTTTGACCGATTTTGACCAAAATCTAATCAGCACTAGCCATCACCCTCCTTGAATCACGTGGTGCAATTTGACATTGGTTGCTTCTTCCGTTCTCGAGTTATAATTTTTTCAATGTTTGACCTCACTGTGACCTTGACCTTTGACCGATTTTGACCAAAATCTAATCAGCACGAGCCATCACCCTCCTTGAATCACGTGGTGCAATTTGACATTGGTAGCTTCTTCCGTTCTCGAGTTATCTGTACCAAACCATCAAAAATCGAATATTTGACCTCACTGTGACCTTGACCTTTGACCGATTTTGACCAAAATCTAATCAGCACTAGCCATCACCCTCCTGAATCACGTGGTGTAATTTGACATTGGTCGCTTCTTCCGTTCTCGAGTTATCGTGCCTACAGACAAACAAACAAACAAACAGAAACGGAAGTCATCAATATACTGTACTTACGAAATCTTTAGATTTCGTAAGTAACAAACAGAAACGGAAGTCATCAAAAGATTTTGTAAGTCACAAACAGAAAGGGGTGAAAACAGTAACCTCCATCCATCTTCGATAATGGCGGAGGTTAATTATCAAGCCATATATCGTTTTTGGCCCTATCTCTGATTTTTCACCCGAAGTGAAGAATCACTTTACAAATTTAATCATGCTCGTATCCAGATCTGGATTCGGATCTTCAACAAAATTGAATCAATTCTTTCTTGTCAAACACCCAACGTGTCCAACAAGTATCATCTAAATCCGTCTGCAACTTTTTGAGATATCGTTCTCTATCATTTTTGGCCATATCTCTCAATAATGAAGAATCACTTACAAAATTCCAGTCGTCGGATCTGGATCCGGATGTTCACATCTCTGAAGCATGTAAAAAGCATTTATAGGGGGATCATAGGGTCTTTGGTTGTCTTTGAAGGCTCAGGTGGTGAATAAAAATACCCAGAGTACAATGCCCAAGTTATACTTGGATTGTGTGCCAAATTTGAATCACGTGGTGTAATCCGTCCAGCGGTCCTTGCAAAAAACGTGAACAAACAGTCAGACAGACAGACATCTGACTGAACTTATTTATTAGATTAGATAGCAGGGTTACCCGGCTTTGCCTGGGTGGGGGAGGTAGGGGTTCTGAGAAGTGGGAGAATCAGGAGAACCGGCAGCGCTGAGAATGGGGCGGGCGGATCAGGGGCAGGAGAGCCAGAACACCAGTGGGTAAAGAGGTCTTCAGGTATAAAGGGTCTTACAGTTCTTAAGGGTCTTCAAGGTCTTCCAGCTACAGGGGTTCTTAAGGGTCTTCAGGGTCATCAAAAGACTTAATGGTCCAAAAGGGTCTTTGTGTTCTTTGGGGTCTTAAAGTGTCTTCGGGATCTTTGGGATCTTAATGGTCTTTGGGGTATTCGGGGTTTTAAAGGGTCTTTTTTCTTCTTCTATTTTTTAATGCAATGTCGAAGCTCGTATGAGAGCTAACACACAGAACGTACAACAAAGGGAGCAGGGGACAAGAGGAGCCGGAGAGGGAAGGAAAAACAGTGGGGAACAGAGACATGAAGATATCTGTGGAAGGGAGAGGGATGGGGTGAGGTACACAGGGTACACAAGATGGACACTACAGGGACTTTCAAGAAGGTCTTAATGGTGTTTGGGGAATTCAATGGTCTTGAGGGTCTTTTGGGTGTTTGGGGTCTTTTGGATCTTATGGGAACTTATCTCCAAAACATGGAAAAGTCTTCTCTCGCACATGTAATCTAATCTCTGAAGCATGTAAAAAACATTTATGGGGGGGAACTTAGGGGTCTTCCGGTGTCTTAAAGGCTCAGGTGGTGGATGAAAATACCCTAAGGGCAATCCCTGGATCGGACTTGGGCAGTCTGCAAAATTTCGTGGTTGTCGGTCCAAAGGTCCTTGCAAAAAGTGTGAAAAAAGACAAACAGACATATATATATATATATATATATATATATATATATATATATATATATATATATATATATATATATATATATATATATATATATATATATATATATATATATATATATATATATATATATATATATATATAGTCAGAAGTAGCACCAGATTTCTGTCAGTTGATTGTTTGCCATTTGTATTACAGTGTACAAGAAGGTAGAAATAAATGAATGACATGTTTATCTTACCATTTATTCAAGAAAAAATTATTACCGAACTGTACCAAGCTGTTTTACTTGCAATCATGCAAGAATCTGACAGCCGAAAAAAACAGAAAATGGGCGCTACTTTTGACTCACCCTGTATATATATATATATATATATATATATATATATATATATATATATATATATATATATATATACATATACATATACATATATATATATATATACATATACATATATATACATATACATATACATATATATATATATATACATATACATACATATACATATGCATATATATATATACATATACATATACATATATATATATATATATATATATATATATATATATATATATATATATATATTTATATATATATATATATATATATTGTTGCGGATTCGCGCCCGCCAGCGTGCTGACGGCCACGTAACTCGAATCGCGGCACGTCGCCCACCGGACGGACAATCCAGTCGTGACCCTCTCGGACTAACGCCGGGAACCAGTCACGGGTGGACCTTTCGGTCTCACCGCGATCGAGCCAATCAGCCCCCGCGTGGGATAGGGTTGCTCGCCAAATTCGACCTACCTAAGTACCCACGCGGAGGGTAGACCGGGCGATCGCACCTCGCCGCAGGTCGACTTCGGACACGGGCCACTTAAGCGACCCGTTCCGTACTATCAGAATAACCGAGCGGTGTTATCGTCGACCTCGACGGTTCGATTAATTATCGGGCGTATTCAGCCCACTACCAACCCTTTACGTGAAGCAAGATGAGGGTTCAATGGGAGAAATGACGAAGCGAAGCGGGAAACAGTTCAACAATAAAGCACATTTATTCGCGACGAACGGAAAGCACACATATACAATTCCACCAAAAGCACACAGAAAAAACACAATTCCATTTACACAAAAAGCAAATATAAAAGTGAAAACACAGTGCAGAGCTAATACCGACTACCGAGCACACGGCAACACTTATACAATTCTACTTCACAGACGGCGCCGACAACACATACCCAAAACCAAGGAAAAGAAATACCCTCAAGGATGAGGCGGCCTGAGGCCGAGACCGGGTCGCGCCTACCCGTCTGGTGATGAGACGCGGAGCGGCGATGGCGCCCCAACCCCGCGGGCCTCGCGGAGGGTGTCTGGTAGGGGGTGGGAAAGGGGCCCCCTTGGTCGCACTATCTCAGCGCGGGGGGAAACAGGAGGGGGTTGTTGATGCTCGGGGTATAGAGGATCTTTATTATCCCTGGTGTGCGTCTCCACCTCGGCCAGGTCGCGCTGTCGGCCTCCCTCGGGTGCAGCTCCCTGCACGACGCGAGTACCCCCTCGTCTGGTGTCGCCGCCTTTCCACAGCTCGTCCCCTCCGTTCCGACTCCAACGCACACGACGAGCAGCTCCACCGCCCGCGAAGTCTTGACCCTCTGCTTCCGACTCTCCTACTCTCCGCCTCTGGACTCTCCGACTCTGGACTCTTCTTTGGACTCTCCTCCTTCTCCGACCGACCAACACGGTCCTTTTATCCCCCCGTAGCTTCGCCTTTGACCCCCTCCCTTTGACCTTTCACCTCGCTCCCCATTGGCCCGAGAAAAAGTGGGCGTGAAGGCTTTTTGATCCACAAATTTGCATATATCGATCGTCCTGGAGGCGGGGCCAAATCGTCCCTCGCTCACCGATTGGACGGCAAAAAGTGGGCGTGTGTCGTTTTTGATCCGTTTTTGAAGCACAAAATCCGTGATTTTGTACACGCTGTTCGACGCGCGCCCTGCACGAGTCCAACACCGGTACCCACAGGCGGCGCAAGAACGGTGGCGATGCTACGGTTGCGAGGTGTGACGGGAAGGTCGTGGCGGTTGTGGTGAAGCGGCGTTGTGGTTGGTGGTTGATGTTGTGATTGTGGTGGTAATCATGGCGGTTGGTCCAAATTAAAGATAGTACAAGAAAAACGGCTATCCTGAAGAGTCGCAGCACGCATAAATGACATGTATTCCCACTAGACAACGGGTTTGGACCTAACTACACATGTACTTACCGAGATACCTCACCTAAGGGACCTGAATGGTGGTTTGCGAATTTGGTAACCACAACAATATATACATATACATATATATATATATATATATATATATATATATATATATATATATATATATATATATATATATATATATATATATATATATATATATATATATATATATATATATATATATATATATATATATGTACATATACATATATATATATATATATATATATATTGTTACAGATCTGGAAACCATTTACATTCAACATACAGATGTCCCAAAAGTCAGTTATGTTGTTAAGTATGTGTTTAGTCAGATCCCTTTCCTTTTGTCTCGTGGGAGAATCAAAGGTGTGCGTTGCGATTTTCTTTAGTTAGGTTATTACATCTAACAAGCCATGCAACAACCATCCCATCTGCATGACCCCTCACCCCATGACGATCCACGGTACCATCGCGCTTGTGGCCCTCGGTTCACGGGCCACAGTGCACCTTTGCCTGAGACGGATTCCCAAGGATGTTCGAGGCTGTTTCACCACCACGACCTTTCTCGAACACGCGCAGAGGGTAGGGTCGGCTTTCTCCAAACAAGGCCAAAACCCACCCCGGAAAGGTATGCCGTGGGACCCTGTCCAATCAAAGGCGGACAGCGAGGTATGTTCACCGAGGCCCCTCCCCGCTGAGGGAGGTCCATAAGTTCCCAAGCACTCTCTGCGGCAGAGAGTTTTGTTGGGTTTTTGCTGTCACGAGGGTTGAGCAGAAGGTCGTCGAGGCGGCGAACGTGTCTCTGCTGGCCCTCTACAAGGAAGGAAAGATTGACCCTGACCCCCCTCCGTGGACCCCGGCCATTCACCACCCAAGCTTTGCCACGAACCTTGAGTCCCACACGTGCGACTGCTATGATCTGCTATCATCGGGTGTGGATCCCATAGGGATTGCTAAGTCCTCCATGAGGGAAATTTGAGTCGCTGAGTTGCTAAGCACACCCCTGGTTCGAATCCCATTCCAGATCCAAAAACTTTCAGGCCTCGTACCACTCCTGACACCAATCTGTTGTGGGTTCAAACCCCGCAACTATTTCGGGCTTCATCCCACTTCTGACACCAAACTGTTGCATGCCGGGGGTCGGGTGAGAAGACCATCAGGGAGGGAAGCTGTCTTGGGTTCCCACCAGACTCCCCGGAATTGCAGGCCATCGCACACGGATAATTCGGTGACAAGGTGGGTCGCTAACTGACCGTGAACACCAATAAGTCAACCACGTCACCTGGGGTCCTCCGTCGATGGGTTAACCGGGTTACCTAATTAATCACGTGACCTAATTACTGGGGGGCATGCCCTCGGTACACCTTGTCCGAACTGGATCACTTGACTGGATCAGATGCAGCCGAGCGACACTGCCAAGGACGTTCCGGCTAAAAGGAATGGATCATTGGGAATATAGTCCTGGCTACGTTAGGATACGGACTATGCTGGATTAATGAAAGAAAAGACAAAAACGAACTGGGAACATTTCCACAAAAAGGATTTATTACAGACAGGCAAGGAAAGATATGTGGCACAGTGAATGGAATTTTTATTGTTGTGTGGGAGAAAAGATAGAAAGAAAAGTGTGGTGCGACAATAATACAAGCATCTTACGAAAGTAGACACAGAGCAGACCCCTGGTTAATTGTTCAATATCCTGATATAATTCTTCTACAATCTTAACTTAAGCTACGACAGGCACCATGACACACGCACGCACGCACGCACGCACGCACGCACGCACGCACGCACACGCACACACACGCACACACCGATGAAGAGGAGTTAATCAAGAGGAAAAGGAGAGGAGATGAGGCTAACGGTCTCTCATTCGCTTCCACAGTTGCCCAACCGTGCCGCCAGTACGTTTTGGGGAGATGCTCCGTGGGCGATACCTCCCTGATGGCTGGCGCGTCGTCTCTTGCTTGGCTATCCAGAGAAGAGGTGCGACCGTCTGGCGTGAAGGGAGGGACTTGGGTGGAGTCAAAAGCCAGTGGGTGGAGGAGGCGGATTGGCAGACAGGATCAGGCAGGTGGAGAAGGCAGAGTCTGCAGATAGTGGGCAGAGTAGGCGGAGTCCGAAGCGAGTGGGCAGAGAGAGGCGGACTCCGGAGCAGTGGGTGGATTGGCAGACAGGATCAGGCGGGTGGAGAAGGCAGAGTCCGGAGCCAGTGATGAGGCGGCGAAGAAGGGTGGGGCCAGAAGCGGCTCCACTCCACATCCGGCTCAGCATGGCCGAGCTGCAGAATTGTCTTCCTCCGAACACCGTGACATGAATCTCCCTGCGCCAAACTCCAGGCCCGTCCACCACGAAAGGCAGTTAGCACTGATTAATGGGCTGCCTGTCCACAAGCCATGAGAACCGAACCCGATAGCACGCCTCCGCTGAGTAACAGCTTCGCCGGGTGGAGAGATGAAAAGATGGTCGCCATCTGTGGGGGGGCGCCCGCTGTCGCAGTGGTTTGCGAAGCCCGACAGTAAGATGCTATGGTAACACGTGCGCAGACCTGAACAAGATGTGTGCCACTCACGCCCCACTTCATGCGATGATAAAGTATCATGGGGCTGCGCGTGGGTCCATCGCCATTGAGCACGTGGCCATTTATCAAAGGCGGTGTTGTGTGCATGGGTCTGCCATTGTACACGTGGTTAGCGCGAGGGTCCGCTCATCAGTGTGGAATTCCAGATGAAAATCACTTCCTGCACTTTTTGATTTGTGGAGGATGGATATCACCATCGTGACATGACACTCGATGAATCCATTTAATTTTAGGTATGTTGGGGATAACATGATGTGGTCAAAATTCCATCTTTAGGACCTTCGGGTTCTAAAGGGTCTAATGGGGTCTAAATGATATGCAAGGTCTGAGAGGTATATAGTGTCTTGTGGTTCTAAAGGGTCTAACAGGGTCTCAAGGATGTAAATGTCTAACGGCATCTAAAGAGTCTGAATGTCTAAAGGATCTTAAAGGGTCTTCAAAGTTCTAAGGGGTGTCAGCAGTCTCAGCAGTTTAAAGGTTGAAAAGGTACGTTCTCATGGTACGTTATTAATCAACTTTAAGAGCCAATGGGCGTTGTGGGATACGCAGGTACCTGAGCTCACTCATCTCATTACACGTTTTAGTTCAGCGAGGTATCCTCTCCGTGTGGGACATTTTCGTCAATATTTAATGGACTCTTTTGTTGCACACCACAACGACTATTGAATGAAGTCAATTTCGTTTGCTTGACTGAGCAACCACGACGACAATGAATGAGCACTTTCTTTGTTTACATCCAATGCCACCTCGAGGTCTCGGCGTCTCAACACCAAGGAATACATCCTATGGAAACAGCTGGAGAGATGACGGGAAGGATTTTTCATCAACCAGACTTCATTTGAAGCATGTCATTGTGTTTCAACTGTGAATGAGTTTTCTTTTTGACCTGGTTTATGCACCATTTCATAACCAGCAAACTAAGAGGGAACATCACCACCAGGTTGTCATTATTTGTCTAATAATCTTTACTGCATAAATGACATCAATTTTAATAATGCCTTCTATCTTATAATCACTCCCGATTTAAAAAAGGTCAAATATTGATTACATATGTACAAGAGGGGACACAACCAAAACTCGACATTTATTCTAAAGTTTTGAAAGCTAATGTATACATTTACAGTTAATGCCAAATACACTTTTGTCTGACTATAATTTCAAGCAATTCTGCAAGGCTAGAATGCATAACAAAGGCTCTCCAAGCTGTTGAACTTCATATCATGAAAGTGTATGATCATGATCAGGAGCTGATCTTATGTGTGTTTCGTGGACATGAACAATGAGCAGATCAATTCAACAAAATTTTTGCAAAAGAGAAAAGTTGGATATCGAAACAATAAGTTGGATACTGACCTCATGGATATTGAAAAGTTGATATTGGCCAACTGGATATTGACCGAATGGATCTTGAAAAGTTGAATATTGATCTATTGGATATTGAAAAGTTGAATATTGACTGAATTGATATTGAAAAGTTGGATATTGACCTATTGGATATTGAAAAGTTGGATATTGACCTATTGGATATTGAAAAGTTGGATTTTGACCGATTTGATATTGACCGATTGGATATTGACCTATTGGATATTGAAAAGTTGGATGTTGACTGATTGGATATTGACCTATTGGATATTGAAAAGTTGGATGTTGACCGATTGGATATTGACCTATTGGATATTGAAAAGTTGAATATTGACCGAATGGATATTGAAAAGTTGGATATTGACCTACTGGATATTGAAAAGTTGGATATTGACCTACTGGATATTGAAAAGTTGAATATTGATCTATTGGATATTGAAAAGTTGAATATTGACTGAATTGATATTGAAAAGTTGGATATTGACCTATTGGATATTGAAAAGTTGGATATTGACCTCTTGGATATTGAAAAGTTGGATGTTGACTGATTGGATATTGACCTATTGGATATTGAAAAGTTGAATATTGACCGAATGGATATTTAAAAGTTGGATATTGACCTATTGGATATTGAAAAGTTGGATGTTGACCGATTGGATATTGAAAAGTTGGGTATTGACCTTGGATATTGAAAAGTTGAATACTGACATATTGGATATTGAAAAGTTGAATATTGACCGAATGGATATTGAAAAGTTGGATATTGAAAAGTTGGATGTTGACTGATTGGATATTGACCTACTGGATATTGAAAAGTTTAATATTGACCTATTGGATATTGAAAAATTTGGATATTGACCTGTTGGATGTTGAAAAGTTGGATATTGAAAGTAGGATAGAAGATGAACAAGCACAAACTTCTTCAAAAAGTGATGGATAAATTCGGACAAGACGAGAGACGTTTACAGTTTGTATTTCGTTCAACAAACAGGTAAGATCACTTTTGTCTATTTCTCATTTGCCTTTGAAGTGCATGAAGCATTAATGAGACACACTTTGATTTATCTGTTGGATAAAAAATGTCTTTTGTGTTTCCTTATTGTAGCTCTATTCATTTTAATTTGCCCCCCTCTGAAATTTATCTTGCGATGCCCATGGGGGCACTGCATCAGCAATTCAGCTATGTGCCCTCGCAATGATGCGAAGCAGCAGCTTCATGCTGCACATGAAATGAAAATGATGACGTCGACACTCTTTGTATCCTTGTGTTTTATTGTGGACTATGCAATAGGTCTGCCCATTATTCTTCCGGAAATATTCTCTTATTGGAAGCAAAACGACAGTGGGAATGCAGAGCTCGTGGGTTAAAAGAGGGAAAAATAAATAAAGGGAAGAATGGAAAGAGAGAAGAGAACGACATGTTAATGTGGGAATATTGCATATTTAAATGAGGGATGGTTGATCGACATGAAAATTACTCGAATGTTCACCATAAAATCACACGTAGTGCCACTCCAAACCATTTCAAACGACAACAGAGACGACATGTAGGATGATGTCACTCAGGGCTTTCCCCGTGCTGGTGACACCTCCTCCCGCATGAAGCGAAGTCGAACCCCCGCAGCACTATCCGAGAGTGTCTTCCGCTCTCGAGCCCTCGTTAAAGTCCATCGTGGCCCATTCGATTCCCGCCGTGTGGAATTAAATTGGAGCGATCAGGATTGTTTAGCAGACTTTCCACACAAACACACTGATTGTAGAGCGTTCATTGTGCGCTTCCACTTCCCTGTGGCCAGAAGGAATGTTGGCGAACTTGGCAGTTTATTTTTTCCCTGTATTATTCTTACAATCACCAGTTGAGGGTGAACATGAATTGCTGTTCTGACTTTTCTCCTCGCCTGGTCCCCACAATGAGCCTGACAAAGTTACACCGAACATGCGACTCCAGACGTTTATTTTTCTGGAGCGATGTGATGGTCTCTGCCTTGTTTGCTGCCATGTGGTTCCCGCCAACTTGCTAGATGAACTTCTGGAAACTCCTCTCCCCTTTTTCCATGAACTCTCTCTCTCCCCCCATCACCAAGATTAAGAAAACGGTCCTTTTGATAGCAATAGAGCACAATAATAAACGGATGCCACAACCAAACAATTTTATAATAACCAGAAAACATCCCAAAATGCAAAGCCCGTCCACGCCCGCATCATACTCAAACTAAATTTGGCGAAAACAACAGTTAAAAAAAGAAGTTACATTTATAATCAACTAGCAGCGGTACCCGGTGTTGCCCTGTGGGTACCCGGTGTTGCCCGGTGGGTACCTGGTGTTGCCCTGTGGGTTCCAGGTGTTGCACTGTGGGTACCTGGTGTTGCCCGGTGGGTACCCTGTGGTGCCCGGTGGGTACCCGGTGTTGCCAGGTGGGTACCCCATGTTGCCCAGTGCTGTTCTAAGCCTGTTAGCATTTTGAAGAAATGAATTTTTTTTTCTATTTTATGTGGGTGCCTAAAACACTTCTCCATATCCACAAAGGAATAGGGCCGGGGATCATTTAATACTAGTAGTAAAGCCCGGCGTTGCTCGGGCTAGCAATAAAGCCCGGCGTTGCCCGGGCTTTCTTGCAAATTTCCTGAATAGCTGTTAGGGTTAGGGTTAGGGTTAGGGTTAGGGTTAGCTGTTAGGGTTAGCTGTTAGGGTTAGGGTTAGGGTTAGCTGTTAGGGTTAGGGTTAGTGTTAGGGTAGCTAACCCTAACACTAACCCTAACCCAAACCCTAACCATAACCCAAACAGCTTGGCGTAGTGGAGGTAAACAGCGCCCGGGGCAAAGTGGAAATTTGCGTTCCCCGTTGGCCTTAAACTTGAGTGGATTTGAATGGAAAATCCCATAAGGGATATTGATTTATCGATTTTTTTTCGAATATCGGAAGTGTTATGGAAAAAATTTATAGCCAATGACCTAAGTTGGACCAAAAGCCATAATCGTACTGAATTTGAATTGAATCAGTTGGAGTTTGTGAAAATGCATCAAAACGAATTTTGAGGTGCCTCTTAAGGAAGACAATAATATCATTACTATATATGTCAAAGCTTGTTTCATTTCATGCAGTAACAAAAATCTGATGGTGGAACAAAGAAAGGGGCATGTCGAAATATTAATATAGATAACTACCATAATCATGAAAACAAATTTTGAGGGGCCTCTTAAGGAAGACAATAATATCATTAGTATATATGCCAAAGCTTGTTTCATTTCATGCAGTAACAAAAATCTGATGGTGGAACAAAGAAAGGGGCATGTCGAAATATTAATATAGATAACTACCATAATCATGAAAACAAATTTTGAGGGGCCTCTTAAGGAAGACAATAATATCATTACTATATATGCCAAAGCTTGTTTCATTTCATGCAGTAACAAAAATCTGATGGTGGAACAAAGAAAGTGGCGTGCCGAAATATTAATATAGATTACCTTTCACATAGTTATAAAGGCTTAAGCACGACAGCGATTAAAAAAAAAAGAGAGAAAAACAAACATTTTTCAAATTTTTCAATCGTTTTTTTTTGCTTAAAACACTCCCAGACATTCACTGATGAACCTCTGAAAGTTTGCAAAAATCCGTTCAGCCATCTCTGCAAAAAATGGAGACACACACACACACGTCTCTCTTACAGTATAGACGAGCAAATACAACCCGTTTCTTCACTGACGGGAACGTTAACACAGGTGGCTGGGGGTGGGGGGCAGGGGGGAGGGGTGGGGAGTGAGAAAGGGTCAGGGAGAGAGTAAAGGATGGGGAGTGAGGAAGGAAGGTTGGGGGTGGAGAGCGAGGCCGCACCACACATTGCAATACACTCCGGGAGGGAGGAGGGAGTGAGGAGGATGGGGGGGGAGAGCCGGGTAGTGGGGAGGGTAAGGGGTGTTCTGGAGATGTGTTTGATAGGGGGACTTGAGGGAAAGTGGTAGGGTTCAGGCCGGGGTGGTGGGGGGGGAATGGTCCCTTTTGGCAGCATCAGTGCAGGATTGAACAAAATTCGGTGCGTTAAAACAGCACATTCAAAGGGGTCAGACTAAACAGCACCCAGACACTCCCCAGAGACGTCCATGGGGGATGGAGGGCTTTGGGAGGAGGATAGCATGAGGGGAAGGGAAGGCAGCATGAGGGGAGGGGGAGGGCAGTGGGAGTGGTGAGGAGGCAATGTGAGAGTGAATCTCAACATTCATAATGGCAGCCTAACTTGGGACGCACTTGGCAGCGTACCAGGATATTACCGGTACGACCAAACACGTCCAAACAGCAATGTTTTCTTGAGACAAATTGCAGAATTGATCCGAGCAGCAGAATTAAGACCCCAGCAAGCTGACAGATGCCTGACCAAGGATGATGTCTTGCTCAAGGATAATTTAAAAAGGGTGTTAATTATCTTCAAAAGGGGTGTTTACATTAACCCAAACACCCAATTTTCACTCTTGCACTTCCTTGGCTTTTTCTTAATATGTATGCAAAGTTTCAGGCTGCTAGGTTTCATGGTTTTGGAGTTATGGAGGAGAAACACACACTGAATGATTGACTGACTGACACATACTGACATCTACTATTATAGATTAATGTTCTGCATATTTTCATAATAAAGGTTTGTTGAAAATTTAATGACAAAAGCTCAAATGATAAACCAGATATCTGTGATCACAAAGTGATCGCCAAGGGTAAGACATCCCCTACCTGGTGATCACCTGTGACTTACCCTTGGCCCGTGATCCAATGATGACCATAATTTGTTCGGACCACCATATGACCTTGACCTTCATCATTTAGGGATAGCGTGTAAATTATGGAAATAGGGGCAAAATCCCTTGGCGCTCACCTGGTAGAATAATGATACCGAGGAGGAAGTCAACATGGGACAGTATCAGCAAAATGTACTAATGAACCAATGTTATAGCAAATACCTATTTTGGGGGCAAATATCCCCCCCTCTGTAAATCCCCTTCGACCCCGATTTTTTTAAAGAGCGTGAACAAACTTTGGTACATCACGGGTGATGAAGGTTGTGGTCAAGTTTCATTGGAATTGTATATGTAGTTTCTGAGAAGAAGGAAATACCTATTTTGGGGGGCAACCCACCCCCCCCACCCCCCCCACCCCCACTGCACAATCCCTTAGACCATGATTCTTTTTTAATGTCGTGAACAATCTTTCGTACCGATGAAGGTTGTGGTCAAGTTTCATTGGAATTGTATGTGTAGTTTCTGAGACGAAAGGAAATACCTATTTTGGGGGGCAAACCCCGTGACCCCCTCAGGGCCGGATTTTTCTTTAATGCCATGAACAAACTTTGGAAATAAAAGGTGATGCCGGTTGTGTTAAAGTTTCATCGAAATCATTTGTGTAGTTTTGGCGAAGAAGTTGCAAGTATTTGTGGATGGATGGACAAATGACGTGCCATCGCATAAGCTCTCCGGAACAACGTTCCAGGTGAACTAAAAAATGTATCCCCATCTACAGTACATTGATAAAACTCAACATATGAATATCGAAGGAAAATTATTCAAGATATGATCAAAAATGTTTTTTGTTGACTCGGTCACAATCTGAAAAAGTAGGTCAAGCACATTAATCAAATCGCAGGTGCACAACGTCAGTGCAGGTACACTATTATGATGTAAGCATTGTCAAAATTGAATGATAACAAAAAAACATTTCTTTTTGGGACGCCATTTGACCTTGACCTTTGACCTGGAGGAGTATGATGTAAATCAAGTTTAAATGCAGCTTACACAATGCTATCGAAAGAGGGAAATTTTGTTCTGATCAACAAAAACCTAAGTCGAGTCTTGTTTAAAAATGTTAAAATGTCTGTAATTGGGTCATGATCTTAAAGATAAGGTCAAGTTCAAAAAAAGTCAACCCTGCTTATGTAGTATTGCCATTATTGATGCAAAATTTCATTCTGAAAGTCCCAGCTGGCTCAGACATATAGTTCGGAAATTGATACAGTTCGGAAATTTGGAGTGTTGAGAGTGCTGGAAGAATTTTAATTAAATAATGGGGGCACCAATTATTGTTGAAACAAACCATCCAACAGCAATAAGTCTTCCCCTATGGTCTATGCTATTATAGGGGAAGGCTTAATAAATATTCATGGAAACTATTACAAAACCCGGGAGTCTCACACTGCTAATACAGCCGATTTGTACTTACTGTATGTAAGTTTGCCCCTTGACATTTTCAACCAATTATTAATTAGTTTTCTCCATGATCTTATCATAAAGGTTTGTTGAACATTTGATGCCAAAAGCTCAAATTGTAAAAAAAAAAGTTATGGCCTAGACAGACCGACAGTGTCTGTCTGTCTGTCTGTCTTCATTGCAAAACCCTGTCTCCCACGGCATGGCGGATGGTCTGAAAACGCACACCAACTGCCACACACTTTTTGAAATATCACGTCATATTGATATTTGTTGGAATTGCATGTGTAGAATCGTTTTGACCCGATCTCTTAACGGTGAAGAATCGCATAAAATAAAATAATTCTCGTATCCTGATCTGGATCATCCCCCAAATTGAATGTGATGCTTTGGACTCAGTCACGTTATTAACCTTATTATTAATATTATTATTTTGGAATAATGTTCTTCTTTAACAGCCACAATTATGTCCACGCAATTAAAGTGTGATTGGCCGGGGAAAGCTTGGCCCAAGTCTTTCACGAACTGGCTAGCCAGGCCGGACTCTAAATTAGGGTTTGGGCAGGAATTTGTAATTTGGCTGTGGTGCCAGCGATAGCTCGCCGACTCTTCGTAAAGGCCATGGTGGGATTTTTAACGCCCACCAACTAATGCCAGCAGATGGAATCCCGTTTAATGTTCATCCGAGGGGCAGCATACACATTAATGAATCATCCTGCCTGTGAAACACCAAGATAACAGTTTATAGCTGGGCAGAGCTTTGAACCTGAATAAACAGCTTCGAGGTGAGTGTTGATACCTCTCAGCCATCTTACCAGCCCTATTTTGTCATGTTGTTGATATTATCATTACACCATTATCATCAAACAGAATTGACTGATTAATTTGTGCTTATAATAATTTTTACTTCCGGTAGGTGTGTGGACCAGCTATTCTTTGGCTATACACCGCCTATGCGTATGCACAGAGTCATGACAGAAGCAGACACCATAAATTTATTCATTTCATCTGAATAACGCAGTTTTACTCATTGATTTGTTCTCATATTCGATTATTTCTTTGCAGAAACGAGTTCCTGAGTCTTGTACCACAATTAACTATGCCTTGAACCCAGGGAGCACATAAAACTTTCCGATTTTCAAAGAGGACGAATTGCTGGCCGTTTGGAAGGTGGAGTCAGTCAGCGTCAGATAGCTCAGAACCTTGGCATTCCATTTTCTACGGTCAATCGGGTGATTGTGCAATTTACCAGCGAAGGCAAGGAATCCACTGTTTCCCGTTCTGGTCGATCTGGGCCCTCAGAAAGGTGTCGTCAAGCTGTCAAGCGGTCCATTGAGAAAACTCCCTGTTGCAAGACAGTAGATGTTGCAGAGGAGGTCCAAGTTAGCTCAAGAACTGCCGTGCAGTACCTTCATCAGCTGGGCTATTACGGGAGAGCAGCTCGGAGAAAACTTCTTCTTAGACCAGCCAGCATTCAAAAGAGAAAGAAGTGGGCTGATGAGATGGCGAACAGACCCTTGGAGTTTTGGCAAATTGTAGTTTTTTTCAGATGAGTCCCAATTTACTCAATTTTCTGACAATGGACACGTATGGGTCTGGAGACTTCCCAGTCAAGAGTTCTCTTTGAACCGATTGCAGCCAACTGTAAAACATGGTGGTTTTTTAGTGATGGTGTGGGGAGCAATCTGGAGCACTGTTCAGTCAGAGCTTGTGGAGTGTGTTGGCAACATCAACTCTTGGATATACATTCCTATTCTTGAGGATGGACTTCTCCCCATCTTCTCCATTCATCAGATGGTCAAAAACAACACTCTGTTCATGGAAGAGGGAGCTCAATGCCACACTGCAAAAAAGACCAAAGAATGGCATAACAGAAATGGGATCAAGAGATTTGCATAGCTCCGTCAGTCTCCTGACATGAATCCCATTGAACACCTCTGGGTCATATTGGATCGAGCTGTGTGGAAAAAGTCCAGGAAACCAACATCACAGGCAGAATTGATAACCCGTTTGCGTGAAGCCTGGGCAGAAATCCCACAACAAGACATTTCAGAACTCGTTAGTTCTACGTCTGAAAGAGTAAAAGCATTGAAATCTGCAAATCACAAGTCAACAAAATATTAGTGTATGTATTAAAATGGATCAAACATACTTCAAATGTTCAACAAACAAATTCTTTTAAAAACATGGTGTCTATTTACTTCTGTCATGTCTCTGTACACGTTGAATTTTCTTCAAGTTCCCTTCAAGCGAGTACTAAACAATGTCAGCGACCATGAAGAATGGGCACATGCTTTAAATACGGGTCACAATTGGGCCATAATGGTGTCAGGGGTCCCAACATATCAGTTTTAATATAATCCACTGTGATGTCGTGAAGTACAGTCAGACAGACCACGATGCACTCAACTTCACGAAGGTTTTATTCACAACACTCAGCTCCATTTCTAGTCCTGTGTGTCGCACATGCGCACACAGCACTCACGTCAAACCCGAGGAGGGGCGATACATCACAATATATCCCCCTTTAATTACAAATCCAACCGGTCTGGATGTTTACCTACATGGGAGGACCTACGCAAAGGAGTTGTTACAGGCACATATTTAGGTGACATGGACAAATGCACCGGACTGGCAGCAGGTGCAGGTACAGAAACTTTGGGCAGAGACGCATTACTGACAACTTCAGATGCAGGCTCGGAAACAACAGTTGCATTCTCGGACAACGGAACGATAACTGGATGAATCACAGAACTTGCATCATCCTCCAACTCAATATAACGCAGCTTGATCTTATCTACATGTTTCCGAACTGTACGCCCATCTTTTAGCTCAACACACAAAAAGGCGAGTTCGTTCTTGCTCATAACAACACCTGGCAGCCATTTCGCTCCAAGGCTATGTATGGTTCACTCCATAAACTAGATAGTTTACAGCAAAGTCACGCAATGCAGCCGTGTAATCATGATTGTATTTCTGACTCTGATGCTTGTTATCAACAGTTTCACTGATGTCAGGATGAACAAGAGAAAGTGTGGTTTTGAGTTCTTGCTTCATAAGCAATTCGGCTGGAGGTACTTCAGTTTCAGTATGTGGTCTGCATCTGTAACCTAGCAACATGCGTGACAAAATGCATTTGAAGCGAACCTTGAGTAACACGCCTTAACCCTTGCTTGATAATCTGTGCAGCATGCTCTGCCTGACCATTAGAAGTGGGTTTAAATGGAGCAGAAGGGACATGTTTGATACCATTCAATCTCATGATTCCTGAAGTTCCTGACATGTAAAGCACGAACCATTATCCCTTACCAACACATCAGGTAGACTGTGAGTCGCAAACATGACGTGTACATTCTCAATGGTGGCAGCAGAAGTGCTGGTGGACATGATGGAGCACTCAATCCACTTGGGAAATGCATCATTGACAACAAGAACATTTTCCCGAAGTCAACATGAATCCTGGACCAAGGTTTGGAAGGCCACGACCAAAGACTCAGAAGTGATTCTGCTGGTGACTTACTGAGCTGCATACACGTATCACATCAACGAACACAATATTCAAGTTCAGAATCAATACCAGGCCACCAGACATGAGACCTTGAGATATCTTTAATTGTAACAATACCATGGTGGGTACGATGTAGTTCAGAAACCAACTTCTCTCTTCCCTGCTTTGGCATGATGACACGTCGGCTCCAAAGTAAGGGTTCTGACTGAACAGATAACTCATCTCTACGACGTAAATATGGTTTGTACTCTTCTGAGTCTGGTAGACGTGACCAATCGCCAGTCATAACACAACGCTTAACTGCAGACAACACAGGATCTCTGCGAGACCACAATCTCACTTCAGCAGCAGTGCCTGGAGAATTGTCACTCTCAAACGCATTCATAGCTAATACGAGGTCAGCAGGTTGAGGGTAATGTTGCAATCAGTGATAGGTACCGGCAGTCGACTCATTGCATCAGCACAATTCCCAGTGCCAGGCCTGTAACAAATAGTATAATTGTAACCAGACAGCGTCAAGGCCTACCGCTGAACACGTGATGACGCATTGTTGTTGATTCCCTTGTTCTCTGAAAACAAGAAAGTGAGCAGTTTGTGATCAGTTTCAAGCTCAAATTTACCATCAAAGAAATACTGATGCATCTTGGTTACCCCAAACACACAGCCTGATGCTTCTTTATCAACCATACCATAGGCTCTTTCAGCTTTCGTCAAGCTTATGGAAGCATATATGCAACAGGTTGTAACTTGTCTGACTCATTTTTTTTTCTTTTTTTTTTGTATACCTTGGTCGAGGCTCGTATGAGAGCGAACACACAACTCACAGCAAGGAGGCATGAGACAAGAGGGGCGGGAGTGGAAGGGGAAAACAGTGGGGAACAGACACATTAGGTGAACTGTGGAAGGGAGAGGGATGGGGATGGGACGGGGAACATGGCGAAGAGAAGATGGACATTTCAGGGACTTTCAGGAAGGAAAGCAGGGGAAATGAAGGAAGTGGGCTTGGGTGGATTATCGGGGGTAGAAAAGATCGAGGATTTGGATGGGGGAAGATAAGAGGTGGTGGTGAACAGCTGTTTTGAAAGCCTGGAGGGAAGAATGGGAAAGAATAGAGTGAGGAAGTTTATTCCAAAGGCGGGAAAAAAGAGGAATGAAAGAGTGAAGATGAGCAGTGATTCGTGATTTTGGTAGTTTTACCAGAAGGGGGTTGTTGGCGGACCTTGAGCGCCCTGTGGAAATGTGGTGGGGACAAATCGCAGAGAGAGCAGGGGGGCAAGGCTGGAGAGGAGTCGGTAGAAGACAGAAAGACCACCGACCAACCTGCGGTGATTGAGTGAGAGGCCCAAAGACTCAGCTTCATTGCGGGAGATGCCGATGATCTTAAATGCCCTGGTTTCGACAGCGTGAAGCCGAGAAAGGTGGGAGGCAGGATCACCAGCCCAGAGGGGAGAGCAGTACTCCATCAGGCTACGGACAAAAGCTTTGTAAGTGGTCAGGAGCTCAAGAGGGCTGAGGAAGGACTTAGCACGACGGAGGATTCCCAGTCGGCGACTGGCTTTTGAGGCGAGGTTGGAAATGTGACTTTCCCAGGAAAGGTCATGGCAGATAGTGAGACCTAGAAGCTTGAAAGAAAAGACTTCTTCCAGAGGATTGTTGAGAAAGTGGATGGGGGGGGGTTTTGTAAACGGTCCTTTCGAAGAGACATAGTGAGAGTGTGAGATTTGTCTGGATTGACTCATTGGCTTGTTGTAACACGCAGCCTACCCCATAGGCATTGGCATCACACGACAATACAAGATGCTTATATGGATCATAATGAACAAGCAACTTGTTAGAACACAATCGACCTTTAGCTTCCTTGAAGGCATCATCCTGGGCCTTGCCCCAAACCCAAGTTTTCCCTTTCCGAAGTAACTGATGCAGGGTTTCTAGCACTGTGCTCACCTGCGACAAATAAGTGCCAAAATTGTTGAGCAAACCCAAAAAAGAACGCAACTGTGACACATTTTCTGGTTTGGGAGCGTTCTTGATTGCTTTGACTTTGGAATCACATGGCATGATCCCAGCGGCAGTGACTCTTCTGCTTAGGAATACAACTTCAGGTGCCATAAACACACATTTCAGTCTGAGTCCT
Source organism: Eptatretus burgeri (assembly GCF_056783735.1). Lineage (NCBI taxonomy): Eukaryota > Metazoa > Chordata > Myxini > Myxiniformes > Myxinidae > Eptatretus > Eptatretus burgeri. Next base: position 81,117,302 of record NC_140968.1, on the reverse strand, counting down.
ACTTTGTCCAAACAATGCAGGACTTCCTCCAGGTTACTCAGGTGTTCTGCAGTGTTGCAGACTGTGATCAGGATGTCATCCTGGAACATGACAGTTTTTGGCATAGATTTCAATAGACTCTCCATGTTTCTCTGAAAGATGGCAGCTGCTGAACGTATTCCAAAAGGACAACGATTGTGGATGAACAGCCCCTTGTGAGTGTTGATGCACGTGAGTGTCCTCATCCAGCTCTTGTGTCATGTAGGCAGACGTTAGATCCAACTTGGTGAATGACTTTCCACCAGCTAATGTCGAAAACAGGTCATCTACTTTGGGCAGTGGATACTGATCCTGCATGGAGTGGTGACTTATGGTCACCCTGTAGTCCCCTCAGATCCTGACTGCCCCATCACCTTTGAGGACAGGAACAATTAGACGAGCCCATTCATTGAACTCAACAATAGAGATGACCTCCTCACTCTGGAGTCTTTCAAGTTCACACTCAATCTTTTCCCTCATCAAGTTGGGAACAGACCTAGCTTTACAGTATATTGGCTTTGCTTCCGAGTCCAGATTAATCTTATCTTTCATCCCCATGAAGGAACCAATTCCTGGCTCAAACAGAGATGGAAACTTTTCCAGCACTTGAGCACAACTGGAAGCCTCCACTGTAGGCAGCTTTTTGATCTCATGCCAGTTCAGCTTTATGCTCTCAAACCAGTTCTGACCGAGTAATGTAGGGCCATTACCTGGTCCAACCCACATAGGCAGTTCATGAGTCACACCATCATAAGGCAGACTGACATATATGCTGCCAATCACCGGAACAATTTTCTTGGTGGCGGTACGAAGTTTGGCCTTCACTGGACTCAATTTGGGCGTCACAGTCCTACAGTTTGTCAAATGTCTCATAATTATGAGTCTCCTGGCTCATAATTGGCTTACTCACCCCTGTGTCCACTTCCATTGACACCTGCTTGTCATTCAGTTGAATATCAACAGTTATCGGTGCGGTGCTGCCAAGGATTGTATACATCTCATTCTCCTCACCATGCAGTGATGACTCATCAGCTCCAGAAACATGCTTGCCATCATCCACATGATGGGTGGTGCCAGTACAATCACCACTGCTGGACTGGGAACACCTCTTTTGAAGATGCCCAATCTTGTCACATCCATTTCATGTGTACCGCTTGAAATGGCACTGGTAAGCCATATGATTTTCACCACAACGCCAACACAAGTTCTTGAGGCCTCTTGCTACCGATGAAGCAGGTTTCAAACGTACAACTGGCTGAGGTGTAGCCTTGTACGAAGATTGAGCAATCTTGGTTATCGTATCTGCACTTGAAGAGTTCTGCCTTTTCGACGAGATCTCCTCCAGGTCTTCAGCAGGTGTCATACACACCTGTGCAATTTTCACTGCTTTTCCGAGGTCAAGGTTGTCTTCTTAAGTAAGGAGTTTTCGGAAGATGACATCATGATTTACCCTGATCACTAAAAAGTCTCAGAGCATCTCATCAAGCACAGCACCAAACTGGAACGGTTCTGCTAAATGGCACAGATCAGCGACAAAACTGGAAATGTCCTGATTTTCCTGGCGAGTGTGTGTATAAAAATTACACCTCAATATGATTAGTCCAGCTTTTGGCTTGAAGTTTAGCTTGACGAGCTCACAGAGTTCTTCATACGACTTGTCGGTCGGTCGCTGTAATTGCAGCAGGTTTTTAATGAGTCCGTACACCTTCTGTCCACACCCAGTCAACAACACAGCACGAGGACGGACAGCATCACCAACAGCTGCCATGTTGTTGGCCACGAAATACTGGTCCAGCCTCTGGGCAAAATCCGCCCAATTCTCCCCATCGGAGTATTCATGGAGAATGCCGACAGTCGACATCGAGACACGGATAGTTTTTTTTTTTAACCTCGTCACCACTTGTGATGTCGTGAAGTACAAACAATCAGACAGACCACGATGCACTCAACTTCATGAAGGTTTTATTCACAACACTCAACTCCATTACTGGTCCTGTGTGTTGCGCATGCCACACAGCACTCATGTCAAACCCGAGGTAGAGGCGATACATCACATCCAAATATCTAATCTTACTAAAGGGGCTGTCACACCTTGATGTTTTAGCCAGCGTATGGCAACGTATCAAAATGTATTTAAAATGCTGGCGTACGCTGAACTATTGATGTTTTTCAAAAAGTTTTTGGCGTATTCATAACGAGTTGGACATATGCATAACGTATTAGTAACATACACAGAAAGTTTCGATAACTTATAGATAACTTATACCAACGAATGCTTAGCGTGTTGTCGGCATTCACAACGTATGCCCAACGATAGTCTAACGTATGCATAGCATGCGGCAGCGTATCACCGACGATCACGTGGCGTAGGCTATTAATAGGCTGCCGCTCAACGATTCAAATCATAACCGCACGAGACATCGAAGTGTCAACATCACCGTCATGCCCTGTCACACCTTGACGTTTTAACCAGCGTATGCCGACGTATGAAAAATTTGCCTAATACGCTGGCACACGTCGAATACGTTATGGGTAAGTTTTGTATATGTTAAGAGCACGCTGAAGCATGCTGTCATACGTCGTAGTACGCCGAGCACGTCGACAAATTTTAAGCATGCTCAAAATTTTTTGACGTATGCCAGCGTATGACTCACACGTTCCGTATACGCTGGCCATAAGTTGTAGGTACGTTATGCGATCGTTGACACACGTCGACACACGTTACTTGTAAATTACTCATAAGTCGAAACACGTCGAGGTAATGTTTAGCGTACCCGAAACTTATTTCTAACCTATGAGTAACGTGCTTTGAACCTATGTGTAACGTATCTCCAACGCACATTGACGTATGTAGACGTATTTGATTGACGTCTTCTGGACGACCACAGAACTTACTGAACGTGTTTCTAACTTACAGCTACCGTATAATGGCGTATTGGCAGTGGTTAGGGGAATTGGTATATAAAAATGGGCTTCACAGGAGGAACCCGTCAGTGTTTCAGACTTCATGGTGAGTACATGTCCATGTCAGTAGTATCAGTAGTTGTAGTAGTAGTAGTCGTAGTAGTAGTAGAAGTAGGTCCATGTCAATAGTAGTCAGTGAGTGTGATGGGGAGGATGTGGGGGATGATGGATCCTACTTGCGTCCGCGTCCACGGCCAGGAGACTTCTTTGCAGCATTCTTTGAAGTTTTCTTCGGCTTTTGAAATTTAAAAAAAAAATGTTTTTCTACGCTGAACTATTGATGTTTTTTTTTAACGTTTTTGGCGTATTCATAACGAGTTGGACAAATGCATAACGTATTAGTAACGTACACAGAACGTTTCGATAACTTATAGATAACTTATACCAACGAATGCTTCGCGTGTTGTCGGCGTTCACAATGTATTTCCAACGATAGTCTAACGTATGCATAGCGTGCGGCAGCGTATTGTCGACGATTGTGGCGTAGGCTATTCATAGGCTGCCGCTCAACGATTTAAATCATAACCGCACTAGAAATCGAAGTGTCAACATCACCATCATGCCGAAAAAAAAATGGAGTCTGGAACACTGACAGGTTCCTCCTGTGAAGCCCATTTTTATACACCAATTCCCCTAAACGCTGCCAATACGCCATTATACGGTAGCTGTAAGTTAGAAACACGTTCAGTAAGTTCTGTGGTCGTCCGGAAGACGTCAAATACGTCTACATACGTCAATATGTGTTGGAGATACGTTACACATAGGTTCAAAGCACGTTACTCATAGGTTATAAATAAGTTTCGGGTACGCTAAACATTACTTCGACGTGTTTCGACTTATGAGTAACTTACAAGTAACTTGTGTCAATGATCGCATAACGTGCCCACAACTTATGGCCAGCGTATGCGGAACGTGTGAGTCATACGCTGGCATACGTCAAAAAATTTTGAGCATGTTAAAATTTGTCTACGAGCTCGGTGTACTACGACGTATGCCAGCGTGCTTCAGCGTGCTCTTAATGTATACAAAACTTACCCATAATGTATTCGACGTGTGCCAGCGTTTTAGACAAATTTTTCATACGTTGGCATACACTGGCAAAATCGTCAAGGTGTGACAGGGCCTTTAAATACGCAATTTAGTGTCTGTCTGACAGTCTTTTGACCATGATACATTCGGTTCATGGTTACCTGTCCATTGGCAACCAAACTTGAAAGGAGGACTCAGGGTCACACGATGGACGTCGTAGCAATTTGACTTCCCCTCCAATCTCAAAGGGGGGTGGGGGTGGGTTGTGCCTTGTGCAAACTCCATGTTGAGGTGTTTAATAGGTTATCATGGCTTTCATGGGGCGCACCTTCCGGACGTAAAAATTATTATAACCATAAAAGTTTTCAGTCAATCTGTCCAACGTGAAATTGCATTTCCAAGCATTCGCTATTGAACTGAAAGAAGTTTTGAGGAAACGACTTGATTCAGGCATTCTGTACTTATTGTGTCTCCCTGAGGCTGAGATGAATGGATCAAAGCCGTCTCGACTTTCTTGGCCTCCAGGTAAGCGGCAATGATATTTCGTTGAGAAAGCTGCAATGATCTTTCGTTGAGAAAGCTGCAATGATCTTTCATTGATTAAGCTGTTTGGTGTAGAGTGTAGACCAACGATAAACTTGGTGTAGGGTCCTTGTGTCCAATTCCCGCCTTACCTTTCCCGCACGCTAATTCCCCCAGATTGGGGACCGTACTCTTGATTCCCCACTCCTATTTACATCCATTACGGCCCAGCGGAACCATAAGTGAGACCTCGGTGAGTCTGACCGCAGTGAATCAGCAGGGCAAAACTCCCATCCACTATTTACACACTCCTGTCGAACCAACAGAGAGACACTCGGGCAGGTTGGAAACGAAAGTTCTTGTTCAACAAATAGCACCTATTTACAGCAATGCAGTGTCACAAAAGAAAGTCTTTCCCTTGTACATGAAAGTGCCTTAGGTAGAAAATATCATTATTTTGGATTGCGGATGACCTGAGACGGTGGTGAACAGCTGTTTTGAAGACTTCGAGGGAAGAGTGAGATTGAAGAGGATGTGGAAGTTGGCTAAAAATATGGGAACAAATGAGTGGAGGTGAGCCACTTTATTCCGATGATTATTGAATCAATGAATAACCCACTTTATTCTCGTGGTTGTTGGATATGTAATGAAGTGTGATACGAAGGGAAAGGTAATCCATCGAAACAAAATAGGACTGAAACATGTAAACTCCAGTGTTCCTTTATGTGTTAGATGTAACTCCCCGGGGTCTTCCAAAACCGCAATACAGTAGGTGGGGAATTTAGTACGTCTGAGGTGCGATTTACGATTGAATTGATTCATGGTCTGTTTAAACCCTCCAAGTTTTTTTTCACTCCTCTCCAAAAATCGGATGTAATGAGAATCTGCTTTGAGCCTGCGAATCCTCAGGGTAACTCAATGAGAATGGCCAAAATCCTCATCACATATTGACAATCGGGTTGTAGTCCACGATATGGGTCATCTAGATATTATGTACACGTGAGGTGCAAGGGGCTGGCAGGATGGCCGAGGGAATGCACACTTGCCTCTAAGCCGTCTAGCCTGGGTTTGAATCCCTACCCAGTTATAAAATGTTATCCCGGTGTTTCAATGGCAGGATGATTCATCAATGTATCGATGTGTGTGTTATCCCTTGGACGGATGGTAAACTGGGCATCTCGTTTGCCAGCATTAGATGGTCGACGTCAAAGACCCCACAGTGTTCTTCGCAAATAGGTCAGTGGGCTATTGCTGGGATCTTGAACAAATTACAAGTTTCTGCCCTGATTTCCTGAGCCACAGTGGCGACCCAAGCAAGATTGTAGCCTAGTAAAGCTCTGCAGACCGCATGATACATGACGATGATCCATCCATCCATCCATCAGGACCATACTCTGTGTGGAGCGTTGGTGCTGCTTAAGCAGTCTCCTTGGCGATTGGGCACAATTCTGGACTGGTTACCACTCAGACACAGTATACCAGCATGCTGGCACTCATTTTGCCAACCTCGGAAGGATGACAGGCAGAGTCAACCCCACCTGGTATTAATTCAGGCAGAGCCTGCCACCCTAACCATTAAGCCAACACCAGGAGGATGATGATGATGATGATGATGATGATGATGATGATGTGGATGTGGTGGTGATACAAGGCAGGGTATTTTGGGTGGGTGAAGGTAGGGGGAGGGTTGGGGATGGATGGAGGGGCTACATAAATCCCAAAAATTATGAGTGTGGCAAAGAGAGAAAGCAATCTTGGAGGCAGTATGAATGAGGGAGAAGTTGAATAGTTGATGAGGAGAGAGTTGCATGAGTTGTGGATTGAAAATTTTGCTATTTTCTGAATGTAATATGTGGATTCCACCACATTTGTCTTCCATCTTGCAACAGTTATTACTGAATTAACAAAACAGATTTCTCCAACGTTTTGCTAGAACGACATTTTGTCTTCCATTCTGCACTCTTTACTTGCATCCTCATGTCTTCTTCCTTTTTGAACTTCTATTGCCGAACGTGCTGCATTAGCTTAATGGAGACATTTCAGCCGTTCAGGAGGGATATTGATAGAACTGGACGCAGTTGTTCTCTGTACTATTTGTGTATTATCACCATGATTGCTGCACACTCTTCCCTTCCATTTTCTCTCTCTCACTCGGCACTCCCACGCACCGTCGTCCACCTTTCCAACCTGTGTTCTCCCCTTCTCGCATCGCCATCTCCGATACATCTCCCTTAGCTTCCCCTTCACTCATGCCATGCCACCTTCATGCTACCTTACCTCTGCATGTACTTAATCTCTCCCCTCAACCGGTACGTTACCTTTACCGGAACATCTCCCCCCTCCCACCGTCCTCACGACCACCACCACACCCCCCCACCACCACCCCTCCCCCTCTCCACACTCACCCAAACCCCACCACCACCCAACCCCACACCCACAACACCACCACCACCCCTCTCCCACCACTCTTCCCCACCCCTGCGTACCATATTACCTTTACCCAACTAACACCAGAAGATATTACTTTATAGCTCCCTCTTCAATCCGTAACATGCTACGTTTACCCTAAGTAACCCTGGCATGACCTGGACTTGATCCCTGCATACCATGTGCAACATAAATGAATTAATAACTACAACTAAAACATGCACACTTTGAGGGCTGCCTTTTGTATCCGAAATGGCTGTCCACATGAAACCTGGGATCTACCTGTATGGTCAGTTTGTAAGAGTGCAGACGATTTCTACCCAGTCTCAAGCACACTCAGGGACAGCAAAGCATTACGTATAAATCCGGTGTCAAGGAACCTCCAGGAACATCAGACCACTTGGTTGGTACCCGCAGTGCAGGCAGAAATTCGGATTTTGTTCAGGGTGGCAGACTGGCAGTGATAGGTTCCCTAATCGTCACGAAGGATACCGTGGGATCTTTAACATGCACAACAAATTCCAGGCGAATGGACGCACAGTTTAACGTCCACACGAGGGACGGACCATACATGACCCACATTGATGCTTCGCCCTGCATACGAAATACCACGATGGTAGTTTCTGGCTGAGTCGGGATTCAAACCCAGGCTAGATAGCTTTCGATAGCGAGTGCATTTTTTTGACACGCACGAACACACACACACACACACACACACACACACACACACACACACACACACACACACACACACACACACACACACACACACAGCAGTATTTGAGGGCACACCAGGGGCACCGCCGTGCTCTATCTCCTCTGTCCCTCAAACCTTTCTCTCCTCCCTCTACCCCAATTACCCTCTGGCGTCCTGGGCTGCACTTCCCGGGAAAGGTGTGGTTTGGAGGGGGGTGTGGGTTGGGGGGTTGGGATCGGGGATGGAGATGTGGGGTGGGGGAGGGAAAAACGGGCAAAGAAAGAGAGAGGGAGAGAGAGAGAGAGAGGGAGAGAGACGTGCATATCGCCGGACCCGAGCATGGAGGAGCCCGAACACGCGCAGCACGTCAAGTGCCGCCGCCGGCGATTCCCGTGCCTGCTGTCGGGCTGCCGTACGGGCTCTCTGGCGTGCGAGGAAGAGTTCAGCTGCCGTGAGCTCGAGGCACTCTTCCAAACCTACAACCTGAAGCTTGAACAGACAGGGGCACTCAAGGCTCTCGCTGTGTTCATCCTGGCATCTGCGTCCGTGTCTGCGGTGGAACTCGGATCCCCTCCGTCTGCGCTCACGATCGCTAAAGGCTCGAACCCTGTGCACTGCGTCGTCTTCACGTCACTCTTCATCGTTACCAACGTCAAATACTTACAGGTGACGATCCGTTCTTGATCCATCAACACACACACACACACACACACACACACACACACACACACACACACACACACACACACACACACACACACACACACACACACACACACACACACGCGTGTTGTATTAGGTCCACAACAGGAGTATATACCCCAATGCTAACGACCTATATTCAGCGATTTAAGTACAGGTACAGGTACAGGTACATATGCCATACCTTCGGACAGAGCATGCGTCATTGCACGGGAAATGTGTCATTTGAACTTTCAAGATTATTTTTCAACTTTTGATGACTCACCTGTCCAGGTCACCAACATCCCATTTATCAAAGCCACGTCCTGGTGAAGAAGGTGCTCCTTGAGATCAGTAGCACAGACTTCCAATTTTGTTCCCAAATATAATAGGGGTGTGTGTGTGTGTGTGTGTGTGAGTACGAGGGCAGGAGGGATCAAATAAACTGTCTGTTCCGATTCCGAGTGTGTAGTCTATCATAAGTCCGAGCAATGTATGTCACGTTTATTCCCTGACCTGCTCGTGTCTGCTCAAGCCATCGCCCGCGAGGGTTCTTCGACGGGCTGTTTGAGTAAGCAATTAGGTGAAGTTCCCTGCTCGCTCTGCTTCTAAAAGATGACGAATGACGAGCAATGGACCAGGCTGTGAGCTGCAGATTTGTACTCCGTCCGCTTTAAGTGCAGGTTTGGGAAACCATGGATGTGTCGGGCAGACGGGCTAAAGAATGGAACATCAATGGCGTTGGAAAGGGTATGGGTAGCGGAAATGTATTAGACGACAGAAAACCAATGGCTTACCTGAAAACTTTGGGGGTGTCGGGAGGGGGGAGATTGGGGAGCTGAACGAACGGTTGACCTCCCCATCCCCTCTCCGGGTTAGAGCTCAGAGGTTGCCCCCCAAGCCCCCTCCCCATTTCCTACGCCAACACAATAAGTAATTTCAGCATGGTTATTTTATAAGTATAATTTTGTGTAATCTGGACTATATATATATATATATATATATATATATATATATATATATATATATATATATATATATATATATATATATATATATATATATATATATATATATATATATATATATATATATATATATATATATATATATATATATATATATATCTCTGTTGAATTTTTGTGTTAACCAAAAAGGTAGAAATGGTTACTAGTTCGACCTGCGTAATCTGTTTTGCCGACAAAACCTGTTAATGCCTCCTTTTCACAATTAATTTTTGTTCGACGACGAATTGTGCCAGGATGATGGAAGCTATTTTCATGAATGGCAAAGAGAAGTTTGTCTAACGATGGATGTGACAAAGTCAATGTGTATACCTGCCTTACACCTCCATAGCTTTATCTACAAACAATTGATTATTTATCGACTTGTTTGATTTAAACTGTGGGTTTTGTGAATTGTTCGACATGATATGGATATGTGATCGAACGAGAGAGCAAATATGATATCAATGAAGATTGACCGTAAAGCGAATGTGTTGGTGGATGGTGATGCTGATACTTGGTTTATAAATTCAGGAAAACCACTTCCACGGATTTGGGACTGACTTCAAATTCCATGGTATTCAAGGAACTGTTTTCACAGCTGTCGAACCACTCTATCGATGTCACCGAGCAATTCTCGGCGGTAGGGATTAAATGGCGTACAAACCATAAGTGAAAGCTTCTCGCGACTGAGCAAGCACCTGGACAACAACTTATTTACACCTGGACAACCAGCAACTGCAAATTGGTGCCCGAGAGTGAATCATTACGTTTATGAAGTCCCAATGTGACGGCGAAGTTGAGGTGATAAGACAAACAAGGCAAGGAACAGAGCTCCTGCAATATTGTTATTTTTGTGCTCGCAATCTCGGCTCATGGAAGAGTGAGGTACAGAGGGTGGAGGGCAATGCACTGACGGTGGGGCACTGGGACAACGGACAGACATAACGAGCAGTGGGATGGACGGACAGGAGGGAGAGAAGGGGGAAGAGGGAAGGAGTCGTAGCAACCTGCAAGTACAATAGGATTAGGGAAAGGTCATAGAGGGTAGAAAATATCATGGGGAGGTTTGGAGGATGACCTGAGGCGGTGCTTTGTTGCTAACTCGAATCCCTGAAAAAGTGCTGGACCTTTGATGATAAACGAAGTATTTTATCACCGAACTGCACCCAACAAGATTAAATTCCATTTTGAAAGTAAAATTTACTTGCGGTTGAAAGGTAAGGCTGAAGATACTTTTATCGGAAACAACTGCAATGAAACCAACTTGGAACAGCAAATTCCATGTTTGTTGAAACTGTCTTAATAAATAAATTATATCAGACATTGTGGTTATACGGTATTACCCTTCAGCGTAAAATGGATGCATGGTGTTTTTTTTTAGTAGAAAACCGAGAGCCCCCAACGAGCCCGATCATGGCTTCCTTTTAATAATTTCGCACATTCTAGAATTTCCTCTTCCTTTACAGTTTGAATCAACCCGAAAATGAAATGGGCTGGCAGGATTTCCTCGAGGTGTGCGCACTCGCGTTTGAGCTGTGCAGCCTAGGTTTGAATCTTGACCCAGCTGCAAAGCCCAACTGTCACCCTTTTCTTTCACAGGTCGAGATGTGCATCAATGTGTGTGTGTTGTCTATTGGAAAGTCGTTAATCCAGGGGACCTGGTAGTTGGTGGACGTTAAAGATCCTTCGATGTCTTTCGTGAAGAGGAGGCGAGTTATTGCCGCACCCTGAACAAATTACAAATTCCTGGTCTGGCTGACTGCTTGGGAGGCATGACAAATCCAGCAGAACCCGAACCAAGAAACTGTTTGGGCAGCACGACATTCTCTAAGGAGTGTGGTACATTGATGATAATGATGATGAGAATTCATTAGCTTGAACGTATTACCAAGAAGCATATTGCTTCCGATTGTCACTGTTTCTTTGTAAACCGACACATGTAAGTATTTGTGATGATGGTTTAACAGCCTTGCCTGACAGTAAGGAATTAAGATAGAGATGGTGTTGTTTGTAGGCCCACATTTAAAAAGCATGAGCAAAAGCCATTGCGTTACAAGGCATCTCGGTTAAAATGCACCGCAGGGCATGTTTCGGGTACGGTGACCTATTTTGCTGTTCAGTTATCTTTACATCACTTTGTCGGAGTGGAGCTCTTGTGACAAGCTAGGGAAAATGCTTCAGTGCAGCCGTGCACTTTATATGCCTGTTCCATGGAAAATCTGCAAGATGTGAAAAGGTTGAAAAGCTTGCAGAGCATCAAAAAACAGGAAGCAGATAAAGGTGATAATGGCTAAAAAGGTCTTCTTGTGTCCCCAAAATGACAATCAAATTGGGTTCACGGCATTCAGCTGAAGTGGGGGGAGAGTGGTGGGGAGGAAGGAGAACGTGCTAGACCTTACGATCTGCTCCTCAGGGACATCTCTTGTGCACATGTTCCCCTGGCAGGTGACTCAGCTGCAGCAGATCGTGAACCTGTCGCTCCTTTTCAGCTTCACCTTCTCCTTTCTGTGCTGCCCTTTCCCATTTACACTCGATGGCCATGCCGAGCTACCATCAGCACCCGAGCAAGGGGTCTGGCAGCTCCTACTTGTCACGTTTGTGGTGTACACCCTGCTGCCTGTGCGCACACCACTTGCACTTCTTGTTGGTGCGCTACTTGCCATATCGCATCTCATCATCACCGCTACATCTGTACCAGCACGCATGCATGCGGCGTGGCGAACGGTAGGTTTACTTTCTTTAGGGATGTGTCGTTTATTATGTCGATGTCGTTTATTATGTTTATTATGTCGATGTGTTTCTTTATGTATGCATTTATCTGTTTGTGTATGTTCATTTGCCAAACTGATATGTACAGCAGATCTTGCACATAATTGCTTTTAGAGCAGTGTTGTTGTTTTTGTTATTACAAGGAAATGTACTTTTTGCTGGACATAGGATTGGGATGAAGTAAGAGGAGATCTGGATGAAAGGGGAGATCTGGACGAAGGGGGAGGCGATCGGGATGAAGGGGGAGATCTGGACGAAGTGGCAGGAGATAGGGATGAAGTAGGAGGAGATAGATGGATGAGGGATAAATATATTAACAAGTATACGTCATGGTGTAGCTATTCTCAAAAATAGGTTAAATACATTGGTTCCCACATCAATTTTTCATCCGTTTAAAACCAATGCTTTTTCTTAGACTTTCTAGTTTGCCGGAATTACGAGGCTTTCATCTTTTGCCACTCCAGTCAATGTTGTTTAAGCACTCCATTGATCCACCTCGTGAAGTTTGGTTGTGATCTGTCATAAACTGCAGGAGGCTGTTGATTGCCCTTAAAACTCATTTCAAAAGCAAAGAAAACGAAGTCTATTCTTATTCACGTTAGTCTAGGTTTTTATTACAGGGTCCCAGGCTCATGGATGAACTGTTACACTTAGGACAAATACACCAGCAGACAGGAATGTTGGACAAAACCTGAGTTGACTCCAGACATCACGACGTGGACTTGTGGGGGGGGGGGGGAGGGAGGTAATTTCCTGGAGCACTCTTGGTGCTGTTGACAGCATCTTGTTATGTCACTTCTCTCTACATACTCAGTGGGGCAATTAAGGAAAACATTCCCCCTCCCCCCCATTTCCCACCCCTCCACACATCCTATGAGATGCCACCCCATGGGGTCTATCCTTAAATGCTGAACGCCAAGTGAGGAAGCAGAAAAAAAAATTTTTTTTTAAGTCTTTCGTATGACTTGGCCAGGGTCAGAATGGAATCGCCGACCTTCCTGGCTCAGAACAAATGCTCTAATTACAATGCTACAATGAATCTCGAAATGTACAATTATTTTCTTTCACTTGTTTTTTTCATTATACAAGCAACAAACATGTTCGGTTGTGAGTTAGAAAATGACAATATTATTTAATAAATAAATAAAAAATCAGTTGACATGAACAAGAATCCAGAAGAAAGAGAACTCCCGAGCAATGACGATGCACCTTTGTCAGTCAAGTCACAGATTGCAAGAGTGCAATCCAAGAATGCATTGGAATGCGGTTCTCAGATAAGATGAGACGAGATGCATTTGTTTATCAAGTAGGACTGCTGCTATAGCATTTCCCTCAGGCATGAGCGAGTGTTTATGTGATGCATTGATCTGTACCAAAACGCAAATAAATTCAACTGGGAAAAAGCTTTCAGACTTTTAGAACAAGATAAATACCGGCATTCACATTAGGGGCATTTGAGTGAGTGAATGGGAGGGATATCTGAGCAACTTTTCAAAAAAAACTTTCAAAAACTTTGTGGTTCATAAAGGTTATTTGTGTATTTCAAAAACCTTTGGTAAATACAATGTCCAATAATTATACAATTATACAAGTTATATATACATTATACAAATTATACAATTATACAAGTAAATACAATGTCCTAACCCAGATAGTGATTATAATCACTATCTGGGACATGTCCAAAAATGCAGATGTTTCTTGTTCTCTTCTCTTTTTGGGTTTGGGTTGAATGATGGCGATTTGTTTTTACAATATCTTAATAACAATAGAAATCTGCTGTCCTTTATTCAAAGCATAATAACAATAATGAAGTGCTGAATTATTTCTTTAACGTTATGCTGATAAATACTGTTCTTGTTTTTGTTTTTTTTAAGGCAAATGCATATAAAACAAGAACGGCACTTGGTAGAGGGCATACCTCTGTCAGCCTGAGCAGTTTACATTTTGTATCCCACCGAGAGGCCGGAGCTGCATCCGTACCTGAACCAAAATCTCATCGGCTTGTTGTTGTCACCTACCCAACTGATCCACCAAGCTTTGCCATTATCCATATCCACAACTTTTTGAAATATTGTTCAACAGTATATCGTTTTTGGCCCCATCTTTCAATGGTGAAAAATCACTTTCAATTGTGGTGAAAATCCAGAAACGAATCCGAAATTTTAAAAATCATTTTGGCTTTGTCACACACCCAACCTGTCAATCTAGTTTTATCTGAATCTTTCCATAACTCTTTGAGATATCCTGCACCCAGACAAACAGACACACAGACAAACAAACAAGAAAGATGTCGTGCATAGCACGCTTAGTGAAAGGGTTAAATGTCGTAAAAATGGCCCAAGTATATTTTGCGTGTAAATTGTTGGCACCAGATGAATTATTATTCTTCAGGGTGTTCTGAATCAGAAAAACTTTGGTGCCACGTTTTTTTCAGTGCACATTGAGGTTCATTTTGAGCTCAATCAAAACATGGAATGGGTTGATGGGTCTGATAACATATTTATGATGAGGGGCAGGGTTGAACAAACAATATTTTTTCATTACTGTCAAGGCTGAAAGGCTGAAACTTAACTATGTATATATATATATATATATATATATATATATATATATATATATATATATATATATATATATATATACATATACATAGTTTCTTAGAAAATAGGGGGGAGGGGGTCCATACCAAAACTGTGGTAAGTGTAGTTTGGTCTGTGTGTTTTGAGTAGGTTAGATTGCCATGTAACAGGGATCTGTCAGAATAAGTCATTTGCTACACATGATACTGAGGAGGTGGTGTATGTTATTTATAGACAGGGTAGGTATTAATTATGTGTGTGTAAATAACTACTTTTTTGAAGGTGAGGCTAGGTGTGGACTTCCTAAGCTCAGAGGGATACATGTCACGTGTGCGAAAGCTGGATTACGATCTCTCTGGCCAGTTTGTGCCAGCCATGGTGGTGTAGTGGGCTGTGGAGCCTGGAAGAAAATATGGTACATTTATTTTAATTGTGGCTGCCCCCATGGGCGGCACTCCAGATGAAGACTTCGCCCAGGAGGGAGAAAGAGAACTCCTGCCGACTAGAAGAGAACAAAGAGGGGCTCGTGTGGAAGGAGGTCGAGTTAGTGGTCCACAGAGGAGCTTGTGAGGCAGGGATTATTGTGGTTCGCTCTGCAGAAGTTTTGGGATCGATCCAAGCTGTTATCACCCTGCTTTTTGGGTTGGAAGGAGCCACCGTGCCTTTTGAGTGGGGAAGAAAGAGCTCAGACAGGTGAGCTCCGGAAACACGGAGTGCAAAGAAGCACTTTGAGGAGGGAGAAGTACTGACCAGGAGGCCTCGTTGGGGGAAAAAGGACAAAGAAGACCACATGGCCTGGTTGTAGGCCTACTTTTCACTGGCCCTGCTTGTGGCTGTTTTACTTTGTCTTTGCATACCATAATCACTGGCTCTCGTCTTGCCCCTAGCTTCCAAAGCAGGCTGCATCGAGTCCTGCATCCATCCTGCTTAAATATAGCCCAAATCCTCTGTCCATCCATTGTAGACAAAGGGAGGTCCCACCTGCATTATTGTCTTGTACGAGTGTGATCTGTGGTGCTTAGTGGGTTAGATTTTGCATTTTATTTTTCATTACAGTATACAATTATACATATTCCCATTCTCCTCGTATCTTTTGACTTGCTTGGTTTGTTCCGTTTATGAACACATCTTGTAGACCCTCTTTTCTCAACTTTGCTTTTCAAATAAATCTTTTAAAAGGTAAGAAGGCATGTTCCACCTATCTGCTTGTCATGTGTGTATGCCATAGATTTTTGGCTCATTTGGGTGACCTTGGGGAATGCTCAAGTCGAGTAACAACTGAACGCAGTGCCATAAAAGACCGTTTGGACTATCTCTCAGGATGAAAGCTCCCGGCACTGAGGAATCCTGTGTTAATGGCTACTCGGACACCACTCTTTGTGTGTGTGTGTGTGTGTGTGTGTGTGTGTGTGTGTGTGTGTGTGTGTGTGTGTGTGTGTGTGTGTGTGTGTGTGTGTGTGTGTGTGTGTGTGTGTGTGTGTGTGTGTGTGTGTGTGTGTGTGTATATATATATATATATATATATATATATATATATATATATATATATATATATATCTTCCTCTTCTTTCGGCTAGCTCCCGTTAGAGGTCGCCACAGCAGATCAACCGTCTCCATTTCGCTCTGTCCTCCACATCTTCCATTGACACTCCAACCACCCGCATGTCCGCCTTCACCGCATCCATGAACCTCTTCTTTGGCCTTCCTCTTCTCCTCCTGCCTGGCGGCTCCATCTTCAACATCCTTCTCCCGATATACTCCGCTTCCCTCCTGTGCACATGTCCAAACCATCTCGATCTCGCCTCTCTCATTTTGTCTCCAAACCGTCCTACCTGCGCTGTCCCTCTAATATACTCATTCCTTATCCTGTCCATCCTCGTCACTCCCAACGAGAATCGCAGCATCTTTAACTCTGCCACCTCCAGCTCCGCTTCCTGTCTTTTTGTTAGCGCCACCGCCTCCAAACCACATAACATAGCTGGTCTCACTACCGTCTTATATACTTTCCCCTTCACTCTTGCAGCTACCCTTCTGCAGATATATATATATATATATATATATATATATATATATATATATATATATATATATATATATATATATATATATATATATATATAGGTTCTATCAGAAAATAAAACAAAAAACAAGATGGTCTCCCATGATGACGTCACAGTGACATCACATGTGACATCTGATCTTTCAAAACCCCATATTTTGGATGATTTTCTCGACCTGTAAGATTGGTGAACTTTAATTATTATTTTCAGAAGTAAACGCTACTCATGAGAATACCCCACGACTGTCAATTTTTACGTGATACATTTCAGGAAAAAGCTGTTCTCTTGAAACAGACTTTATGAGGTACAACTCTATCTGATCATAGTCTGTATGGTCGAGATTTTCCACTTGACTGCTTTTCATGGTCATGAAGACCACATAAATCAGTCATGTACGGAATGCCTCGACCATACAGACGATGGTCACGTCGACTTCATAAAGTCTGGCAAATCTTTGTAATGATGCTAACATTTGCTCTTCCATTTACCAAAATTTACAGGTTCCTGAAATTTGACTAAAGGCAAACCACTGGATTACAACCTGTGTTTGAAGTGTCAGAAAGTCTGTAATTTTTGTGAAAGAAAAACCAGAGAGTGTTTCATACGACTGTTTTTTGAAGTCGGTTTCTATCCGGGCAGCGTACAAAGATGAAGAATACATCAGTATAAATAAGCGCCTTGGAAATATAACTGCAACCAAGCTGGTGCCATGTAAAGCTTCGTAACATAGGCATTGCTATCAGGAAACAGTTCATTAGGGCAAGATCGAACGAGTGAAGAAAAGGTATAAAAAAAAAAAAAAAAAAAAAAAAAAAAAGCGTTGCCCTTGCTGATGTCACTGCATTGATAAGGCCAGACAGAGGTGGTCATCACCATGTCACACCCCGTTGCTCTGAGTCTGAGGCGTCCACTTCCCAGCACTTTACCCTGTCACTGAAGAGATTGTCAACTAATACAAGAGAAGTTTGCTTCTTTTGTGATGAGGATGAAGCAGTTGGGAAACTGCATGAGATCCTCTCATTTGATGTTCGACAGCAGATCAATGAGGTAGTGCAGAATAGCAGTAACAACTACAAGAGCACTCGGTAGAGCAAATACCTCCGCCACGTAATTCCTGATCCATGAGAACATATCGGGTCCAATACATTTTTGAAATATCCCACCAGACAGGACTGCTTAAATATAGCTCGTGTACCGATTCTTCTGGGCAATTTGGTGAGGTGGATACTTGGGGTTCCCAAGTGGAAATGTTGGATGACTCTTTGGAAGCAAGATCAGAGGTGCCACACAGAACAACTCTGAACATTGCATAGACAGTTATTTATGAAGTAATGTCAAGAAGGCAGATTACTTACAAGCCAAATATATTAAACTCTTCCTTCAGACATATTTCCAGCTTGCACAAAAACGAACACGTGCTTGGCATTGGACTGAAGACCCATTCTTTCGCTTGCAGTAAAAAGTTGGTGACATTCTTACATGCAATCGGTGTCAGTGTAGACCATGCCAGACTTTTGCGACTGGAAACGCAACTTGCTGAAGCAGTCATTCGACAGAGGTGTGTGAGCAGTGATATGTTCATCCCACCTACTCTGCTGGAGAGAAAGCCATTGTTTTTCGTATTGGATAACATTGATTTCGCTGAGGACAAGGTCGATGGTAAGAAGACTCTACATGGCATAGTTTTGGTGGTCTTTCAGTAAGACGATTATCAACAGAGATTCACTCACACCTGCAGCTAGGACCTCCAACTACCCACAAGACTTTTAAGCAGTTTCCTATCACCATTGTTGAGTTGGTTTCATGTCGTATAAAAGGTATCCCGAAGTTTAAGAAAAGTCCTAAATTTGAACAGTTCAAGGTTTCACTGCATCGTGGTGAACTACAAGATGCCAAGAAGATTGACATGGCCTGGAATCATGGATGAACAACACAAAAATCACAAATTGGGAATGAACACACCGATACCCAGAATGGACACGATGTATTTGGCGAATTTGGGCAAACTGAATCCTACTCTTGTGGACAGAAAACAGTTATTTCAAAATGAAAAATATTTGTTTCAGCATGATCAATACAGAAACAACCAGTGCTTTGTGATAGTCACGTGATCCATCGAGCTTTCTATCACCATATATGTCCATGCTCACATTTCACAAGATGGAATTAATTATTTTACTTCCACATTATCACAATGGATATGGATCATTACATGCAGGCAGTCAAACTCCAAAGCCTAATACCAGAATATCAAGACAAATGGATCTTGTGCTTTGGACAGTTCCATGCTGTGCTGTGTACCATGAATGCGGTGGGGTCTGCGATCGAAAATAGTGAAATTGATGATGCCTGGATTTAGTCTGGACCTTATGGTCCAGCAACTGTTCGACAGATCTTTGAAGGCAAACACATGAAAAGAGCTTTGACCGCCTATACCATCACTGTGGAAGTGTTGTTTGACATGTTCATGGGTGAATTTGACCAGAGTGCATTCCTAGGTAGACTCAAAAATGCAACCATATGTGCAGCTGTCCATGATGTTGACCATGCCAAGGCTAGGGCAGCCCAGCAGGATATACTTTCGCCCATGGATGATGAGTTTCAAAAGAAATTTGATGCTTCTTGTGATGACAGAAATAAATCTCATATGTTCAAGGTCACCAAAGAGTACATGAACTGGTTCCAGACCATCCAGCTGTTCATTCGAGCATCCAGAGAAGGTAACTGACTTCTGCATTTGGCATCTTTGGAGAAGCTATGCATATTATTATTCAGGCATAACAGGTTAAGGTTTGCAAAGCCTGTTCCTGAATAAATTGCGAAAATGTACAACTTGCGTGAAAAAGATCTAGATGTTTGGGATGAGTTTGTTGGGGAAAAATTTTGTGTAAAGAAGAACGTTGTGTCATTCACAAGCATTGGTGTCAACCACGCCCTAGAGCATGAAAACAGAAGGATGAGGGTTCCAGGAGGAATTATGAGGATCACTCAAAAGCCAGCAACTCTTGCCAGATTCTGTCTCATTGCTCCAGAATTTGCCTGACTCTCCCTTGAAGCTGAGAAAAAAAGCAGGCATTGTCCAAACATCTCATAAGCAGCACCACAAATTGTCCATGTTGGTGATTCAACAACAGCAGAAGATCTGAGAGCTACAAATGGTTTTGAAAGAGTTAAACCCTTTCAAGCTCGATGGAACAGAGTTTTCTAGCATCTCCCGAGATCTGTTTGGGTCTGGTGGGCAGTTGCTTCCATGTGAAGACAAAAGCAAATTGTTTCACATCCTCGAGGAGTTATATGGGTCAAATAAGGAATCTGCAGATGATACACCACTGGCTCCTGCCAATGATACACCAATGACAGGTGCTCAACAACACCCCTGTGTCCTCTGGGTCTGGTGCGCCACAAGTCAAAAATGTCGAGATTATAATTGTTGATGCAATGGTTATTGTGCAGCAAATTGGACATTCAAAAGCTAAAGTGAGTAGCTGAAACGACTTTTGAAAGCTTTATGTTGAAGCCATTAGAAAGAAAACAGCAGACTACGATGTTGTCCACCTAATCTTTGACCACTATGATGTTGAGTCGTCATTGAAACAGTTTACAAGAGACCAATGGACAGCAACCATCAAGGATTTAAGAAGTTATGTTTGCACAGATTCCACACCAATCCAGATGCCCCTTAATAATTTCTTCAGGAATCCTTAGACAAAGAGGAGTCTGGCTAAATATCTAGCAACAAAAGTTCTCTCCCATTTCAAGGCCAAAATAGAAATTGTATCTACACAGGGTGGAGCAGCATGTCATCATGAAAATATTGATCATCTCAACAGTACCCAAGGAGAGGGTGAATACAATCATGATCCTACATGCTTTAGACGCTGCAGGTCCATGTGTTACCATACATACTACAGTGCCTATGGAAAGTCCCCTTCCAGTTTTATTTTTTAAACATTTTGTTGCCTTGTAGCCTGGAATTAAATTGCATCAAATCAGACTTTTTCCACTTTTATTTACACATCGTAATCCACTACTTCCAAGGACCAAAAAATTCCACAAATTTCAGAAAGTTCATTAAAAATACAAAACTAGAATGTCTTGGTTGGATATGTCCACCCACCTTTATAAAATCAATTGTAGATTAGCTCAGGTGTAAGCAATCACCTTCAGAATCACACACACCCAGTTAATTGGCCTCCACCTGTGTTAAATTGTCGTGATTGTGATTATTTCAGAGTAAAATCAGCTGTTCCTGTAGGTTTCCTCTGCTGAGTAGTGCATTTCACAGCAAAGACGTAACCATGAGCACCAAGGAGCTTTCAAAAGACCTCTGGGATGAGATAAAAAGCGTACGTTCAATCCCCATATTATTTGCTATTCAAAGCAAATACAAAATATCTGAGTTTACAAATGTGTAGAGGGGATAAAATGTGCTTTGCATTCCACTTTTAGCATTTCCTTGGCATTTTTTAAAGATATAAAAAAAAAATTTGGTGTCGGATGTACATTGCCAAAGTGGTCAGACAAAAAAAATCAATACTTTATTAAAATATAAATTTCAAAATAATTTTAGTTACAGTTCTAGAAACCTACATATTTAAACGGAAGACCAAGAAGGAACTTGAAGAAGTTAAGAGCAAAGATGGAGTCATCAGGAGGAACCTGGATAGGATTCAGGTTTCAGCCGCTACTCCACAACACTCAAACCCATCCAGGCGCAGCCAAGTGAGTTATACCACTGGACAAAAGTTTTAGAAAATTCCACAGTTCTTCCACTGGACAAAAGTAAATCTACATGGGTCATATACCTAATAATTTGTCAAAGATGTACTAAACAATACGTTTCTGCATTAGAATAATAGTTTTCATGTATCCTTTTATTCCCTTTTGGTGACTCGCTCAATTTGCTTGAGAAAAATCAAGAATCAAAAATCACTTTTGTTTTTCTTCAAAATCCTTATGTTAGCTTCTGATCATTATAATCAGTGGGATTAATTATATTTTAATCCATCTAATCTTTGTTTTCAACTAAATATTAGAAAACTACATACAGTACAATTCCCAACAAAATGATGCATCATTTGGACGATTTTGACATTTTGACCCAATGGTTTACATCTTTGCAGAATTGCCCAACACGAGTTAGTCACCAATATTTATACCATGAGGGAACTTTGTTTGAATTTACAATTGAATCGATGGCAGAGATTTGAATATCGTCTATTGAGTGATCTGGTCGATTAAAATGTATCGTGTAATGCAGAGATTGTCCTTGATTGGTGTGATCGTTTCTAATCTCTGACCGTGTGTTATTAAACCATGTACAGAGGTTTTCCAATGTATTGTTTAGTACATCTTTGACAAGTGATTAGGCATATGACCCATGTAGATTTTACAGTCCATATAGGAGTTGATGGGGAACTTTTGTCTAGTGGTAGAACTGTGGAATTTGTTTCCTTCTAATGCATGTTTTTGTATCATGCATTTTTTTTCTGTGCATGTGTGGAAGCCAGGAATCTTATTTTTATTTTTGTTGTGGGGCTGTGGGTGTTTTGCTTTTACCAAAAGGTCCTTGAGTATATGGCCACGTCAAAATGATGTTAGTGGAGGTTGAGGAAATGTGGTGCAGAGTGTTTCTGACAGATGGAGGAGTGGAAAGACCTTATTCAAAATACTTGACAATTGGGATGCGGTAGGGAAGTAGGTCGTTACCAGTGGGACACAGTTAGTTACAGTTTGGGGCTTGCAAGTCAGAAGGTTTGGGCGAGGTATGCGTTTTGCTCGGTTTTGGCTTATTTTACAGAGTGAGGGTCATCGTGTCTTGCAATAAAGTGTGTTTCTAATTAGAAGAGAGAAGTTTCTTCTGCCTTTTTTTTGTTGAGCAGATGCGTCTTACTCTGATTGCTTGACTGTATGGTATGCTTGTAATTGTATGCTTTAGTTGAGATGAAGATGGGAGAAAGTAAGAGTGTACATCAGTTGGTTTGGTGTACAGTTCTGTTTCAAGTCTGTTGTTTTGAAGTGTGAATGAAGCACCCTCCCCATAGTGTGGAGTTTCTGCTATTTCTCAATTTATATTATTACTAGCTGAAGTACCTGCCGTTGCTTGGGAAAATGCATTGAAATGCATAGATGACAAATTGGGGAATGTTGGCCTTATGGTTTTGCATGAATTGCCAATCTTGGGTGTTGCAAAATGCTCTTCTTGGACTTGTATCGAAATGCTTCACCTTCGAAGGATGCTCAACATGCTGCCCTCGAGGCTGCTTATCTTGCACGTTGATCCTCAAGCCGAGCTTGTGTCTGCTTTTGAGTCTCAAGTGAGTTGTAGGCTGCCATTCTGTTTGCATCCGATTTGTTTCTGCCCATCAGGGGTCTTTTTGGTGGCATTTGGCAGTATTTATAATGCAAGTAAAGTAGGTTAAGATATTTCTTAAAAGAAGTGTTCAACTGTGAGTTCCAGAAGTGCTCCGGTGGGCATCTTACCATACAGATCTTCGTGACACAGTGGATTAAAGTTTAAAAAAAGCAACAGATGGATTGTACAGGCAGGGAGAGGATTACAGGTCGTGGAGAAACGTACCAAGGGGAACACACATTTTCCGTTATAAGCTTGCATACAAAATATGAACTCAACAAATGATCTTCACAATGCATATGACTTGATCATGACAGTGTGTAAGCACCACACCCACCAGAGGTGTTATAATAAACCTGTGTAAAGCAAATTTTTTTCATAACAGTTGCAACAACAGGCGAACATTCTCCAATTTGTCATGCAGGGAATATTTAAATACATTGTTCGATGAATTTCCCCAAGCAACACCAGGTACTTCAGCTAGTATGTATGTATAAATATCTATTTTAATAAAAGGCAATGTGTGTCAGTGTGTCTGCCAGTGTCTCTCCTTCATAACTCCAAAACCATAAAATCTAGCAGCCTGAAACTTTGCATGCATACCAAGAAAACTCCAAGGAAGTGCAACAGTGAAAATTGGGTGTTTGAGTTAATTAAAACACAGCTTTTGAAGATAATTAATGGCCTTATTTAATTATATCCTTCACGATCCTCAGCCACCTCCCTGTCTGGGGTCTTAATGCGTTTCCTGGGTAACTTCGCTGGGGTGTGAAGCCACCATTATTTTTGGCCTGCTCATCCATGCTTTGACTTGGAACAGACTGAAAGGATTTCTTTATGATAAAGTTTTATTTTTTCACTTTCTTCACTCATATTATCGAATGCCTGTTCATCAAAATTACGAATCGCTGGGTATATTGCAGTGCTTACAAACGCCTGGAGACGCCAGTGTTCGTTGCTTTTTTTTCATTTGCGCATATGAATAACTGAAAGAATCTCTTAACCTAAGCAGAATTACAAAATGTAAGCTCCAGATGTGAAAGTAGCAGCAGTTCTGACTCCTAAAAAAAGTGTTGATTTGTCCAATTTGGACTTTGCATGGGCGTTGTATCTTGGCACCTCTGATCTTGCTTCCAAAGAGTCATACAAGCTTGTATCGACGGCAATTGGTAATCGCTTTTCAAGCCAGGCATTCCGTTGGAGTGTTTGCTTGTGTGCTCAAGCCACTTACTGAGCTGTTCAGTACAGTTCGTGTCAGTTGATAGCGGTACAGTTTGCATCCCAATTAGGATATGCAGTCGACATTTACTCCAAGGTAGAGGTACAGTCGTGGCCAAAAATATTGGCACCCTTGCACTTTTTTCAAATAACTCACAATTTTCTCTAACAAGAAGTTGAAAGTGACAAAAGTATTTGGTCTCCATAATTCTTTATTTCACTGTTAATATTACAGAACCTTTGTTTTTGATTCAGAACTTAATATATATCCTTTTAAATCAGAAAATAAAAAGAAATGGCATTGACAAAATTATTGACACCCCAGACTTAATATTTGGTCGCACAGCCTTTGGACAAAATAGCTGCAGTCAAGCACTTCCTATAACCATGAATGAGCTTCCGACAACTCTCCACTAACAGGATGTCCCACTATTCTTGTGCAAACTGCTCCAGTTCTCCCAGATTTGAGGGGTGCTTTCTCCCAACTGCTGTTTTCAGATCTCCCCACAGGTGTTCAATGGG
The DNA here is from genome assembly GCF_056783735.1 of Eptatretus burgeri. Classification (NCBI taxonomy): domain Eukaryota; kingdom Metazoa; phylum Chordata; class Myxini; order Myxiniformes; family Myxinidae; genus Eptatretus; species Eptatretus burgeri. Next base: position 81,092,451 of record NC_140968.1, on the reverse strand, counting down.
ATTTAGATCTGGACTCATTGTAGGCCACTTCAGAACAGTCCAGCATTTTGTTTTGAACCATTCCTGGGTGCTTTTTAAAGTGTGTTTGGGGTATTTGTTCGGCTGCAAGACCCATGACCATCGATAGAGACTCAGCTTTCTGACACTGAGTTTCACATTGTGCTCCAAAATGCCTTGGTAATCTCCTGATTTCATGCCATGCACACATTCAAGGCCCCCAGTGCCAGAGGCAGCACAGCAACCCCAAAACATCACTGAACCTCCTCCATGTTTGACTGTAGGAAAGGTGTTCTTTGAAGGCTTCATTTTGTTTTCTGTAAATGTAGAGATGATGTCTGGTCAGGTCAGGTATGGGAGCATATGCCAGAGCAGCGCGTCGCTGCATCCATTTTCTGCCGGTACTCCAGGGGCCTCCATCTGGCCATCCCCCAGACAGATGCCTGGCCCATCCCCATCTCCTTGAGATGCCGATCAACCTGCTGCAACCATGATTCATGTGGTCAGCCCATTGGCCTCCCACACTCATGAGGCATCCTCTCTGAGAGAATCTGGTGAGCAGGATCAGTGCCAGCAAAACGAGCCACATGTCCAAACAGCCACAGATGACAATCACGGACTATGCAGGTAACAAATGCCATTTGAGTCTCTCAGCAACCGCTCGTTGGACACAAAATCCGACCAGCATTAGCCAATGATTCTTCGAAGAGACCTGGTACCAAAGGAATTAAGTCTCTGTCTCAGATCCCTGGTCAGAGTCCAAGCGTCACATCCATAGAGCAAGACTGGAAGCGCCAAGGACCTGAAGACTCGGACTTTTGTCCTCCTGCACAGGTACCGACAGCACCACACCCCATGATCCAGTGAATCCATGACTCCCCAGGCCCGACCCAGACGTTTATTGACCTCTGGCTCACAGCCAGCAGAGACATGAATATCTGCCAAGGTGAGTGAATCCCTCCGTGACCTCAATATCCTTGCCACAAACAGGCACATGTAGGATAGTAGCATCCAAAATGTCATTGAAAGCCTGGATCTTAGTTTTGACCCAGGAAACCCGTAATCCCAGTGGCAACGACTCCCCATTCAGCACCTTTAGGGTCCCAAAAAGGATATCCCGAGTGTCCGCAAAGATGAATGCTTCATCTGCGAAATCAAAGTCGGAGATCTTGACATTCCTAAATGATGTACCGCAGATTGATCTCTCCGACATCCTCCCCAGAATTCAGTCTATACAAGTGCTGAAAAGTGCGGGGGCCAGTACACACCCCTGACGAACTCCAGTAACAACTGGAAGTAAGTCAGAGATGGTACCACCACATCTCACAGCACTTTCAGTACCAGGGTATAGTTCAGATATAATATCAGATCGCTCAGTTTTGGTGGCACTCCACGAAGACTAAGAATCCTCCAGACGGCATCCCGATTCACTGAATCAAACACATTGCGGAGATCAACATAGGCTGCAAGCAGCCCCTGCCGAAACTCTCATCTGCATTCAGTGAGGACCCGAATAGCAAGGATATGGTCAATCGTTGACCTCTTTGGTGTAAAGCCTGACTGCTCTGGACGCTGGTGCTCAAGTAGGTGGTGGCAAACCCGATCATGAATTATCCGAGCAAAGATCTTGCCCGCCACTGAGAGCAGCGTCACCCTCGGTCATTGTTGCAGTCTTGGCGATCACCCGTCCCTTTCCAGAGAGGGACAACAAGGCCCCTCTTCCAGTCAGTTGGGATGATGCCTGTGTTACAGTCAGAGCACAGAACTGCTTGCAATGACACAAGTATAGCATTTCCACCACGTACGACACCAGCCTTGAGAAGTTCAGCATGGATGCCACAGATCCCAGGAGCTTCAGCCCATTTCATCCAGTTCACCGCAGCCTGTGTTTCCACATATGAAGGTGGACCACAATTGATTGGAGGGTCAGCAATCGGGATTATAACACCCCTGACATCCAAATTGACAACTGGTGCATCAGCCTGGTACAGCCGCTTAAAGTAACCAGCCCAGCGGGCCTTCACTTTAGACTCCTCTGAAAAGAGCCCACCATTCTCTACTCTAACTACAGTACACTGAGGGATGGGCTTGGAGGAATACAATGCGCAATTCCCATGCAAGCAGGACGAGAATCACTTCACCACAGGTGAAGCTCTACCTCTTCACAAATTCCTCGCACATAGGCCACCTTGTCCACCTTTAGTGCACGTTCAGTTTTACGCTTCAGCTCCCTGAACAGCTCAGCTCTGTCATTCAGTCTGACCCTGCGACTCTGATCAATGGTATCCAGTGTCCCTTAAGAGACAAAATTCTTCTTCGCTCTCCGGTGAGTTCCAAGACATCTTCCGGTAACATCAAGGATGGTGGTCTTGAAGGCACTCCACAACTCTCCAGGATTTCCCAAAGCACCGAGACCCCCCCCCCCCCCAAAAAAAAAATCCACTCAGCCTGTTTGTAAACTCCTCAGCTACCCTCTCATCCTTGAGCTTGCCAAAACCCAGCTTCAGCTGGAATGGCACCATTCTCCTTGATTAAGCTGCAACTTCAGAGTTGCTACAACAAGCCTGTGGTCAATATTGAGGAACTGAGCACTCCGGTAGACCCTGCAGTTCTGGATCATCCTCCAGCGACCATCAACGAGCAATTGTCAATCTCCTTTGTTCCACTGCCAGCATTGGAATACCAAGTCCAGCGATGAGCTTGTGGGCACTGAAACCATGAACTAGCCACCCTATGTCCATGCTTTCTTGCAAAGTCAAGGAACTTAGTGCTATTCTGGTTCACAGTTCCAGACCAATGGGGACCAACACATGTCTCATAACCATCCCTATCAGTTCCAGTCATTGCATTGAAATCTCCCAAGACTTGAAGAGTATCTTGCCTGGGGCACTGATCAACCACAGAATAGAGCATGGCATAGAATGCGTCCCTCAATGTGAGATCACTCGCCTCAGTCGGAGCATATACAGAGACCAGGGAAATGACACCTAAGGAGTGACAAATCTTGAGTCTCGTAATATGCTCATTCATCGGTGTTACCTCAATTATCATTGGAGTCAGCTTATTGGACACATCTACAGCAACTTCTTGGGCATGGTTACAATCAGAGCGACCAGACCAATAGTAGGTGTAACCACCCACCATGATCTCGCCGCAATCCCATCTCCAAACCTCAGAGAGTGCCGCAATACCGATGTCCAAATGCTTGAGCTCAGATGATGAGAGACAGGTGATCATCCTCTCTTAGGGATAGGACATTCCAGGCACCCACCCGAAGGGACCGCCTCAGGTTAACCCAAGAAGACCACCGTCTGGTGGACAACTCCTCAGCACCAACCTGACACACTCTCTCTCAATCTGACCCGGGAAGGTTACCCCGTGGTTTCCCTCCTATCATCAAAAATTGAGGGTCCCGAAGGCTTTGCCCCAATCCCGTCATTCCGTGTGCTGCCCTGCGAAGGGCAACTGCACAGTCGGTTCTCCCACAGGTTGGGTTTTCAGATTTATTTTTGCTTTTTATATGTTTTGTGGAATTAAGGCTTTTACGGTGGCCGGAGTGCAAATCCTGCCACCATCCTCTGAATAAAAAGTAACCCAAATGCAGGAGGACTTCGGCAGACACAGTTGAGCTCTAGATATGGATGGCCTTTGGCTCACAAGGAGCTCCTCCACCTTTTGACAGGTTTTTTTTCTTCATCCTGCTGGATGTCCATATCATACACCCTCCTCACCAAGAAACTTGGTGGGGAGACGGTTTAGTCACCGACAACCCGACGACATCGTCATAGAGATGATGTGCTTTACCAAAAAGCTTTAATTTGGTCTCACCTGTCCACAGGACATTCTCCCAGAAGGATTTTGGCTTTATTAGTTGTGATTTGGCAAACTCCAGTTGGGCTTTTTATGTCTTTCTCAGCAGTGGAGTCCTCCTGGGTCTCCTACCATAGAACCCCCTTTCATTGAGTTGGTGACGGATGGTGTGAATTGAAGCTGTCATACCTTGTGTCTGAAGATCAGCTTGAATCTTTTTGGCAGTTGATCGAGGTGCTTTTTCCACCATTCGAACAATCCTTCGCTGCAATCTTCGATCAAGTTTTCTCTTGCGGCCATATCCAGGGAGGTTGGCTTTAGTGCCATGGGCCTTAAACTTCCTGATAACATTGCGTACAGTGGACACAGGAAGATCAAGGTCTCTGGAGATGGACTTGTAACCTTGATTGTAGCCTTGAGATTGTCCATGCTTGGCTGCAATCTTGTGTCTGAACACCTCAGACAATTCTCTGGTTTTCTTTCTTTTCTCCATGCTCATTGTAGTACACACAGTGACACAAAACAGCAGAATGACTCCTTTTCTCTATTTGAACTGGTTGAATGAATGATTGATTTTGATATTGCAGGCACCTCCAACTCTCACCACAGGTGAGTTCAATTCCAAAGTAAAGGCGGATCACCTGCTTGAAATCTAATTCTTTCTAACAACTTCTGAAAGGTGCCAAGAGTATTGTGCAGGCCATTTTAGGATTTCTGTGTGGAATAAGCTAAGATTTAGGAATTTATTTCAGCTTTTTTTTTGTTTTGTTCCACTGCAAACCAATGAAATACATTTGTGGATTCCAAAAGATTTTTAAATTTCACCAATTTTCTGGAAGAAATGGTGCATTTCTTGAAAAAGTGCAAGGGTGCCAATATTTTTGGCCACGACTGGACGTACACAGCACACACGGACGTGGTACATAAGGGTAGATTTGTATCTGTACGGACTCGCTGTGGGTGTGTGGACATGCCATGCCTGTTACGAGTGCCATGGTGGCAAAGTTTCATCCCATTGCTTATGGAGGTTCTTTCAGGTTTTCCTTTGTCTTCACACTTGTTTCTTAAGCATTTGGTTAACGAATTTGCTTTACAAAGGTTATATGTTTCTTTTTGTGAGTTTCAAAGCAAAATATATTTGATAACGTCCAATTTCTGAGCCGTTTGCTGTATTAATGTATTTTCTAAATTACCGAGCAAATTTTTTTCCATCTGTCACAAGCTGCTGTTTATAAAGAATAATGTTTGTGATCATCTCCCTGAAATGTCTATATAAATGTGACATCGTTTTTCAGTTAAAGCTACTCAAGGTTTTTGGGTTGTGTGCAGTACGTACTGTAGTCGGTAATCACACTGACTCCAACCTGCCAATTCCCCAAATATTGCCGATATCGGCCGAGTGTGTGTGTGTGTGTGTGTGTGTGTGTGTGTGTGTGTGTGTGTGTGTGTGTGTGTGTGTGTGTGTGTGTGTGTGTGTGTGTGTGTGTGTGTGTGTGTGTTTTGTTCACAAAGCATAACATATTCTGTCTTATAACTCCCCTACCCCTCCCCCCCCCCCCATCAGTTGTTATGTCTGGACCGTGGTTATCTCCATATGTGTCTGAATGGTCGTTATGTCCGGTGGGGGATTTGTCTCCAGACTTGTCCGGTTGGGAGTTTGTATCCGGATGTGTCCGAATGGAGTTTGTCTCCAAACGTGTCCGGGCGGTGGTTGTCTCCACACTTGTCCAGATGGAGTTTTGTCTCTGGACAGTGTTCGATTTTGTCTTTCTTCGTGTCTGTGCTTGTCTCTGGACGTGTCGTTGTTTGTCTCCAGACGTGTCCAGACGGAGTTTGTCTCTGGACAGTGTTTGTTTTTGTCTCCATTCGTGTCTGTGTTTGTCTCCGAACATGTCCAGGTGGTGTTTGTCTCCAAACGTGTCTGGGTGGTGTTTGTGTCCGAACGTGTCCGGGCGGTGTTTGCCTTTGGGCGGTGTTTATAGTATAACCAGTAGAAAAATGATTTATGTTGTTTCCATCTTTACTGTTATTCGATGCAGAAACATTTTTATGAGGCAGTATGAATCGTAATTTATGCTTACCGCACGTCTGCCTTCCCTTCCTCTCACCTCTCGCTGCCTTTCCTTCCCCCATCACTGCTCACTCTCCCTCCCTCCTCGCACCCCTCCTTGCTTTCCTCCCTCCTCTCCATTTCCCCCTCCTTCTCACTCTCCCCCCTCTCTCTTTCCCCCACTTCCTCCTCACTCCCCCCCCCCACCCCTACAGTAGTATTCCCATCAGCGAAGCGACGGGTGGTATTTGCTAGTCATAGAATATTCGTTGTTAAATGTGTTGGGAACATTCAGCATGAACACTGTGTATTCATATTGTTAATTTATTCCAAACTTAATCCTCGAAAGTGCTACATAAATATAACACTTAAAGGGTGTACTTTTATCATTTTACCAAATGTTTCATGATTTCACAGATGGTGAAATGTTTAAGCAATCAAACTATGCATTTTATCCGAGGCTAGGTCAAAGTTAATATGGACTCTATTCTTGAAAATAAGATTGAAGAGGTGAGTTGATGAAACTTCACTTATTTCTTCAGGTATTCCCCTGCTCCAAGTACACGCATGTTCTGTCGATGTGGTAGCCCCTATAGGCTGTCTGCGTATAAATCTTTGGAATGGTTGTGCAGCAATTTCAGGACATGTGTCTTGATGTCATCACCATTCCTAAACTTAATGCCACCCAATCCTAAACTTAATGCCACCCAATTGTTCTTTGAGAATACCAAAGAGATGAAGATCTCACGGTGACACATCTGGACTGAATGGGGGATTATTGAGAACTTCCAAACCCATATTCACTGGAGTACCTGCAGGTCCTTTGAAGTTTTGTCGAGTCGAAGTACTTTGGCTCACACCTTGCACAAACCTTAATGAATTTCCAGTGAGAATGAATGATTGTTTCCACACTTTCAACAATGACATCCAGTTGTACTCCAATTTTCACATATAGTATATGCAGAAATTGTTTAAAATGAGCTACACAACACATTTGATTTTTACTTGAGTGACAGCTGCAGTTGGTTGCATGTGAATATGTTCAAGGTCGTTCAGCAGTTCCCAGCCTTTTAAAAAAAACTCAATATAATTTAAACAGACAACTATGTGAAAGACATGCATCATAAAATTGTCCGGATAGTCTCTTGTGAATGTCAGCTGGTTTGATCTCTTTCTTCACAAGAAACTTCATGACACACCTCCATTACACAGGTGAGATCTTTAACATATGCTAACAACCAGTGCTGACAAACAAAATCCTCCAGCTTCATGTAATTTTGATGGACGCTGCACGTATTAGGCTGATTAACATGACATATTTTGAGCCACTTCGGATCGGGCCGGCAGTGACCGTAAAAGTGACTGTGTGAGTGTGATATTCACCTCATACCCGGGCGCCAAGAAATGATACGTCACGCGTACTTTTTTCGTGTGACATTACACACAACTTAGCTGACACTACAGACTCCATCCATGGCTGAACTAATAGCTGCATTTGAGTGGTTTGCTAGCACTGAGACAAACTCCTTACCTGCACAGACTTGGGAATGTCAGCCATTGTTTTCTCCTTCCTCTCCCAAATCAAGTAGTATGATGATGTCACCATTGATGATGTCGCATGATCGCTTCAATGAAGCCCGAATCAGCATTGGTATTCGAGTAGGTGACTCCGTCACTCAACACCCTTCCTAAAACCAATTGCATTGGTCTTGAACATAATTTGATGCAGCACTGCCCAGTCCCAAGTGGCCTCAAAGATGTGGTGTAAGGTAGCTTATTGATGTCTTTCTCTGCATGCGAAACACAAGGGTAAGAGTTTATATCGCAGTAGATATTCAAACGCAGGCAAGACAGCTCAAAAGCGAGTGCATGTACCTCTAAGCTATCCTGCGAGCCCAAACAGTTCAACAGTGAACCATTACTTTTGCCTTTTATAAGATTAAAAAAGTCCACGACAATCATGAACTACTGACGTGTATAATTTGTGTGCACCGTCCTCGTTGAAATACAAGTCAACACCACCTGAGCAGGACTATGCCCTCATTGTTTCCATTGCTTTCACAGTGGTAGTCAAGGCAGAGTACCAGCTAACACTAGCCTCTGCTTAAAGGCAATCTCCCCAAGATAACTGCTGTTGATCCACCAAATACGCACAGAATGGCTTGAAACCTCAATTATTATGATACTCCATAAATGATCCAGCAATCTTGTGTGAACATTTCCTTTTTATACCTGCAAGAAATTTTGCATTATGCGTTCTCTCGATCATGGAGAAATATTACGAATCTAATATATTAAATATTTGTGAAATGTATTCACTTCTTTTTCATCACTTATCACATCGGAGATGCCTTAGTTTGAATGACAATGTTTTGTTGAGCCTTGACATTATTTCCAGCTGTATGGCTCGGCCATATCTACACAAAATTTTGCATATCTTCTGGGGGCGCACAGGGTCAGGTCATAGGTACAACCCTCCCTCACAAGGCAATTCTCCATACGTTTGTGCATCCACATCAGGAAATCATAGAAAAATTTTTTTTTTAAACGCCAGGCCAATCTCCACTAAATTTTTCATATGTGCTGGGGTTACCCAGGGTCAGGTTCTGGGCATCAACCCCCCACCTGAGAGATAGTGATGATCGTGAAAAAATAGTGATGATAGTGCATCCACATCAGAAAATCATAGAAAATAATTTTTTTAAATGCCAGGCCAATCTCCACTCAATTTTGCATATGTGCTGGGGTTACCCAGGGTCAGGTCCTGGGCATCACCCCCCCCCCACCTGAGAGATAGTGAAAATCTCCCACCTTGGGAGATAGGAGAAGCAGAGCAGGGGTTGAGAAAAGGTAGAGGGACAATGGATGGGATGTTCATGTTGAGGCAGTTGGTGGAGTAGAGGTTGGCAATGCAAGATGAAATGGAATTGGGATTTGTGGATCTTGAGAAGGCCAATGACATTGTCCCGAGAGATGGTGATCACAACACTGAGATGGATGGGAGTGCCCTAGGCAGGCATTAAGTTGGTGGAAGGTATGTATGCATGAGAGAACGAACGGAAGAGTTTTGGTTGGTCCGAAAATGTCTGAGGAGTTCAGCGTGAACATCGGGTTGAGAAATGGAAGCTCTCTCTCAGCCCATTCATGTTTATCATGGTGATGGAGCTGGTTTGCAGAAGGGTAGAAATTAAACGTATTCTGGGGAGGATCTGGCTGTTGTGGCCGAGGGTAAGCGGGAGAAGCAGGAGGTACTGGGGAGGTGGAAGGAAGAAATCTGAACACATTAACTGAAGATGAGTATGGAGAAGACTGAGGTGATGTGGGTCAGGCAGCAGAGAAAATAAATGAATATCAGATATCAGGTGAGAGGGGAAGGAGATCAGGCAGGGAAATAGGTTTGAGTATCTGGAGGGAACAGTGACTGGGGATGAAAGGTCAGAGGCAGAGGTGCAGAAGAGTATGCAGGTAGGTGCAAATGCTGGATTGGAGGGTGGAAGGATTGATGGCAGACAGAAATATCAAGGAAATTGAAAGGGAAAGTTCCAGTGTCTTGTGTAATGCCAGCCCACCTTTACAGTCTGGAGATTACGGCACTGACAGAAACAACAGAGGCTGCAGGTCAGTGAGAACAATTGGGTTAGGAGAGTTGTAGGAGTGAAGATGGTGGATATAATGAGGATGGATGAACTGTTTTATATATATATATATATATATATATATATATATATATATATATATATATATATATATATATATATACATATATATATATATAATTATATATATGTATATATATATATATGTATATATATGTATGTATATATATATATATATATATATATATATATATATATATATAATTATATATATATGTATGTACCTCCAACCACGTGCTTGTCAAAGTAGACTGTGATTAGAGAACCACCTCAGCACTGTCAAGTCTGGTATTTCACTCAGGCTGACTGATAGGGTCTTCAAGCAGCCATCAAACTTCTATACTGGTCTTCCATCTCTACTTCCTCCAACATCAACTTGGCTTGGGAATTCTTTCAACGAAACTTGCTCTCCCTCATGCACAGATTTATCCCCTCTCATCTTCAGTTGTCCTACCCTTCTTCCTGCCCATGGTACACTGAAGCTTGCGGTGAAGCAGTTGTCCTGAAACAACTTGTCTTTGCCTTATAGAAAGCATATCCAACTGATGGTAATCTCATTTCCTTCCATGAAGCTTGGAGCAAGTGTGTGTCCACCCTCAGGAAAGCCAGAAAACCAGAAAACATCTTTCTAATCTTAAGTCTGAACTCTCAAACCTCTCTCCCTCCTCCAAATCCTGGTGGCATCGAGTTAAGTCTGTTTCTGGTGTATGTTCCCTCTCCATCCCTTCCCTTACCTCAAATGGCCGCACAGCTGATACCAGACATGAAAAGACTGAATGCCTAAACTACATGTTTGTATCTTAATCTTGTGTCTAAAACCCATCGCTTTCTGTACCCAACTTACCGAGTCACACACGGCTGTCCCTGGACTCTGTCCTTTTCTTCTGACAAAGTGGAGAGCTTGCTGTCAAACCTTGACTCAGATTCGGCAACCTGTCCAGACGGCATCAGCCCACATGTCCTAAAAACCTGGTGTTCTGCTCTTGCTTACCCGCTCTCTTTTCTGTGTACCCTCTCATTTGCTGAAGGTCATCTGCCATCTGCTTGGATATCAGCAAACATCACTGCCCTGCATAAAAAGGTGCAAAAACAGATCACTGCAACTGCAGACCAATCAGCCTTCTCCCAATCATCAGCAAGGTTATGGAATCAATCATCGCTTTCCACATTAAATCCTTCCTCTTCTCCATTGGCTTGATTTCCAATCATCAATTTTGATCCAGACAAGGTCACTCCACCCTGGGTATGCTGCTTCTACTCTCCCAACAATGGATGTAGGTCCTCAATGCCAGACATGAAAAAAGAGCTATATCCCTAGACATATCGTGTACTTTTGATATGGTCTGGCACCCTGCCCTGCTCACCAAACTCTCTTCCTATGGTATCCAAGGCCATCTCCACTCATGGCTTGCAGACTTCCTCTCCTGTCGCAGCCAACGTGTGGCCCTATATGGAGTTCTCTCATCCCCTCTTCCTGTCCAGGCTGGAGTTCCTCAAAGCAACATTCTGGGCCCTGTTCTTTTTCTGGTTTTCATCAATGATCTCTCCGACTCTCTACAAAATCTTCTTTATCTCTTTGCTGATGACTCCACCCTCTGCCTGCGGTACCATCTGTCATCCCTCAGATCAGCAAGCAGCAGCTTCTTCACTCTCTGAAAATCTGAATAAAATCACAAACTGGTCCAACACATGGAACATGTCTTTCCTTCCTGACAAATCTCACACTCTCACCAAGTCTCTGGAACCCAACCCCCCCCCCCTCCTGCCCCCATCTACTTTGCCAACAATGCTCTGGAAGAGGTCCTTTCATTCAAGCTTCTGGGTCTCACTATCTGCCATGATCTTTCCTGGGAAAGCCACATTTCCAAACTGGCCTCCAAAGGCAGTTGACGACTCCATCGTGCAAAGTCCTTCCTTGGCCCACCTGAGCTCTTGACCACATACAAAGCTTTCATCTGCAGCCTGATAGAGCACTGCTCTTCCCTCAGGGCTGGTGCTCCCATCGCTCACCTTTCTCAACTTCACGCTGTGGAAACCAAGGCATTTAGGATCATTGGTATCTCCCGTGGCGATGAGTCTTTTGGCTTCTCACTCTCTCACTGCAGGCAGGTCGGTGGTCTTTCTATCTTCTGCCGTCTCCTCTCCAGTCTCCCCCCCCATCACTCTGTCTGCAATTTGTACCCCCCATATTCCCACAGGGCGCTCAAGGTCCACCAGCAACCCCCTTCTGGTAAAACTATCAAAATCACGAATCACTGCTCACCTTCACTCTTTCATTCCTCTTTTTTCCCCGCCTTTGGAACAAACTCCCACACTCTCCTCAATCCCACTCTTCCCTCCAGGTCTTCAAAACAGCTGTTCACCACCATCTCTTATCTTCCCCCATCCAAAACCTCAGTCTTTTCTACCCCCATTAATCCACCCCAAACCCACCTCCTTCAAATTCCCTGCTTTCTTTCCTGAAAGTTCCTGTAGTGTCCATCTTGTTTACTCCGTGTACCCCACCCCATCCTTCTCCCTTCCAGAATTCTGCTCATGTCTCTTTTCCACACTGTTTTGTGCTTCCCTCTCCCGTCTCTCTTGTCTCCTGCCCCCCTTGTTGTGCATTCTGTGTGTTAGGTTTCATAAGAGCCTCGTCAATGTATATTAAAAAAAACAAAAACTGAGGGAGGACATTGGTGTGCAGATGAGATTGAAGGGGAGATTGGTAAAAAGCTGGGTGAAGTGGGCTTGGCACTTGTGGATCAAGGAAGAGAGAATGGCAAAGAGGGCAGATAGGTTGAGGAAGCAAGGGAGCAAGAAAAGAGGTAGCTCGTGGTTGAGATGGGAAGATTGTGTGAGGAGGGATATCAGCAAGTTGGGGTTGGTTGGTGAATGGAGAGAGTTGGTTGAGGACAGAGGGAAGTGCAGGAGTGTTGTGTTCAAGACAGAGCAGACGCTTGGTACCTTTTCCTCACTCTTTATTAAGGGAAGAGAGAAGGAAGAAGAAAAATTAATTACAAAGCATTCAAATATGTACATTTTGAAAGGTTTATTTAAATGTTGTTGAGAAATATAAATGTTATATCGATTTCGTGAAAGTTGTTTGCCATGTACATATCTTCTTTATTCCTGTCCAACTCTTCCAGCCTTTCCTCCCTTGTTACCATTCGGCTTTTGCTCCATTTGCCTGTGGATAGGATTTCATGCTGGCTGGCATTCAAACTTATGGCTTTATTACTGCAAGCAAGAATTGGACCGCTGAGCCTCTATCGTTTATACTAATAACACGGTGCTCCCTACCGTTTAAAGACAATGGCACACCATTGGTATATTTTTGGTCTCTGCAGTTGTCCTGCCTTAGCTAATTGCCACTGGTGTTCTATTCGAAACATTGTCATGATGAAGTGCAACTGATTTATTGTGATGAGGCAAAGTTGGAATAATACAAGTCGAGCCACATTTCATACCTGTGCTCAGGTCGTCAGTGAGAACATTTGGTGGAAAAATTGTGTTGCCATTGTTCTCACTAATTGATGGCACTTTTTTTTTTACAAGTGAGATACAAGCAACTTTTTGTTGTATAAATGAGAATAATTGGAGTTATTAACAGTCAAAACGAGCCATTTGCTGTCTCGGTAGATAGCCAATAATAAGTTAGTTGGCAGATTATGCCAATAAGCTTCCGAGGAATTTTACAATCTAGGAAAAAAAAAAATCATTTTACCTCTAAAATGGGCTGGCAGAATGGCCTGGAGGTACGCACACTGCCTCGAAGCTGTTTTTCCTGAGTTTGAATCCCGACCCAGCTATAAACTGTCATCCCGGTGTTTCACATGTAGGGTGATTTATCAATGTCTGTGCCGTACTTTGGATGTGCGTCAAACCGGGCGTCCCATCTGCCGGGATTATTTAGTAGATGTTAAAGACCTCATGGTGTCCTTCGCGAAGCTATCGCTGGCACCCTGAACAAATTACAAATTTCTGTCCTAACTACGACTTGGATGGTAATGGCAAACCACCGCCGTCTAACTAATCTTGCCAAGAATCTGCTTCGGTCACACCACCGATGCTCTGTAACAGAGTATGGTACACGAGACCTCTTAAATGACACGAATAAGTGATAATTGATCTGCATGAAACATTCACATCCTCTTTAGCAGCTGAAAGCAAAATAGAACCTTGTGCTGAAGGCCTGTTATGTTGATGGGAATGTACAGGTGAAATTTGATAGATGTGGACAAACTGATATGCCTGTCTCGGAGGGAATGAACCTTTGTGCATTGTAAAATATTTAAACAAAGTTTGCATCACGGTTGTGGTTACCTGAGTGCAGATGTGTACAGTCTTACCCTTCCGTAACATAAGCTGGATGCACCGAAGCATGTTCTTATGCCTTGGGGCATGCACAGAACATCTCATCTGTGTTATTCCCATCGTGCATTTTCCGAGTGGTTCTGATTCACTTAATCCACTGAACTTATATTTAGAATTGTCACTGCAGCAGGAATTGTGGGTGCTTCGATGCACCAAAAGAAATCCACGTTGAGCGAAAGCGGTCATCATGAGGGCAGTGATGATTAATCCAGCATCGGAATGCTGTGCCTATAGCTGCCACTACATTGCTTTACCAGAGCACCAATGAAGGTGATCATTCAACAACCAAATGACATCTCAGGAAGCTGTCTTTGTGGCCTTTTGATATGAAATATTGGTACAGCTGAATGGCAGTAGTGCAGTTCAAGATTTATCAATTATTGCTTCCTATTATTGCATTCAATTGTCCATGCTATGCAATTGCAGTACTATGTAACCACTACGAGGGTGGTTCAATGTTGCCATGTCCTTTATATTCCTCAAAATCAAAAGGTATACTGGATGAAACTTCATTCACTCAATTTCTAACACTGTATAGCCCTTTTCGTTTGCAAGAAAATATCAACAAAACGAACCATCTGTTGAAATGGGAATGGCCAGACAACTTCTTGAATATAATCATGATACCTCCAGAAAAGAAAACAAATGTGAGCACATTTGATGAGGTCCATACAATCAGTCTGAATCACCACTCCTCAAAGATTATGCTCAGATTACTCACAAGACGGTGGAACAAAAGTGGAACAATATCTTGGCAAAGATCAGTTTGGTGTTTGCAGAGGGTGTGGAACGGGAGTCACAATTGAGGTAATTGGAGTTATCATCAGGTACTCCCCCCTCCTTCCTCCAGGTGGGAGTACCCGTCTCAGCCCACCTTCAGTGGACAATGTGCTGCAGTGCAGTCTTGGAAATGCACTTGATAAATTTTTTCATTTTTGAAAGAAATTTTATTGAACACAACATGTCGTACTCCATATCATAATTTTAAGAAGGTTCTCTAATATTATGAAAAATATATAGGCAAACAATTTGTAATCCTGCCTGCCACCAAAGGTGGCTCGATTTCTCTCTCACACACACACACACACACACACACACACACACACACACACACACACACACACACACACACACACACACACACACACACACACACACACACACACACCTACATGCAGGCACTTCCAGGTATTTACATCATCGATGCGTTCCTGTAAAACATCATTTCAATGGAACTACCACTAAAACTTCTTCTTCTTCTCCTTCTCCTTCTCCTTCTTCTCCTTCTTCTTCTACTTCTCCTTCTTCCCTCTCCTTTTTCTCCTTCTTCTTCTTCTTCTTCTTCTTCTTTTTCTTTTTCTTTTTCTTTTTCTTTTTCTTTTTCTTTTTCTTTTTCTTTTTCTTTTTCTTCTTCTTTTTCTTCTCCTTTTTCTTCTTCTTCCCTGAACACCTTGGATATGGATACTGGAGTCTTACATGGTTAGCCCCATTTCTTTAATTAATTTTAAAACTTCGACAGAATCGAGGGTGCTTCTGACTCAGAAGGCAAAATGCATCTGGCAGGCCTGACCACGTGATCCCCATGACATGGACAGAATGCAGTTGACGTGATCTGGGCTCATCGTACCGAGGGCAGAGAGAAAAAACATGATCCAAATCCTCGGAAACCTTACACCATTCACACAGTCCCGTGGGGTGACACCCTATCTTGTGAAGATAGACGTTTGGAAAACAGTGCCCGAGTTTAAGCCGAGATAAGGTTGGCTGGTCCCTTCACAGGAGCCGTGGAAACGAGCCAGAGGATTCGACCAAAGGGTGCACCTTGTGGCACCACCTCCCCTTGTTGGAGAACTCTCACCAAGATTGCCATACATTGTTGACTTTGTGACTAATTACATCAGAGTTCTACCATTCCCTGGAACTGGGGTTATGAAATCCAACCTTAGAGGGCATTTGGCTGCCTGGTCGCACACTTCATTGCCCCCAATGCCCATGTGGGCAGGAATCCAACACTCGTCGATGACCGTGCCCCTCCAATTAGCCGTGTTAATGAGATAAAACTTGATTTCTCACAGCGAGAAGTCCAGGTTAAGCGGGGAGCAAGCCGGACTAACATCACAGATAATAGCTTTATGCTGGCTGGCAAAATGATGCTTATCTTCGTTGGACTCCAAACCAAATAGCGCATCTCCTGCAAGATTGGAGAAATTGACTTATAAGGTAGCAGCCTTGTCCTGGTTTTAGTAGAGTAACCCATTGTTGCTGGCAAGTAAGGAGATGGATCTCCCTCCATATTTGCTTCCATGCATGCTTTTAGCCCTTCTCCAGACAGAGTGGAGAGAGGCATTTGGATTGATTGATGAGCAAAAGGAGTGCCAATAAACTGTCGAAACACATCGAATTACCCACTGAGCTTGGGCTCTTCTCCTTTTGAACTCAATAGTGTCTTGGGGCAGCAGAGATTTTCTAACTCTTTTAAAGGCAGCCCTCCTGGCCCAGATGGCCAGTTTGCACTCATCATTCCACCAGGGGACTTTAATTTTCTGACCAACCGAAGTTTTACAAATAAGGATAGACTCCTGAGCAATGCGGTATATGGCATTGACAAAGTTACGATTAAAGGTGTAAATATTATTGTGAGCTAGCTCAGGTTTGATGACCTCAGAGCAATGCCCAGAAAATTTTGCTCAGTTGGCCTTGGAAAGATTCCATGAAGGGGGTCTGTCCATATCGCCATTTTCGCTTTCCAATTTGAGTTAGGTGACCACCGGCAGGAGGTTGTTACCCGACCCAAGCTGTCTGGGAGGACCCACCATTCACACCTTCCTACTAGGGAAGCGGAAACAATTGTGAGATGAAGGAGAGATGACTGCCCTGAGGATGGATTAACAGAAGTCCTGCTCCCATCATTTGGAAGTCAAACTCTTCCATCATGTTCTAAATACATGCTCCATTCCTATCCATATGTTTGAAACCCCCAAAGGGTGTTGTGACTGTTAAAATCACCGCACCAGAGGGTTGGCCTGTCACACCTGCTTAAAACCTCCTGCAGAGGATGAACATTCAGTGGATGGCAGGGGTTGTAGAAATTAACCAGAGTGAAGGTCTCCTTCGGGCTGCGAATGTGACTGGATTTTATCAGTTCTGCCTGTAATTAGAGTTGCACAGTCGATACATTCGGAAATAAAAGTGATGAAAGCCGATTTTGATATGTACAAGTTCGTATTGGTTGAGCCTCTTTCTGTCTGGCACTCAACGTCTTTAGTCTCAGTTTGGACTCCCACCGATATGGTAGGAGCTTTAACCAAACCCCTCGGAATGGGTTTGCGAATACCGTCATTTGTTGTTGTTTTGGTCTTGGCAACTTTCAAAACTGCCTCAGCATAGGACAATTGATCTAGGATTTTAATCTGTTGAATTTGGGTGGCTCTTTGATAAGCCAGGCATACCCTGAATGTGCGCTGTGTTGCCCACCGGATTTGCCACAACACGACCATTTTCTGGAGCAAATGCTACATTCATGATCACCATTGCATCTACTATAGAGCCCCAGATCCAGCAAAAGAGCCCCAGATCATCACGCTTCCTCCTCCATGTTTGACAGTTGGTGTCGCACACTGAGGAACCATCCTTTCGCCAACTCGACGGCGTACAAAAACCCTGCATGATGAACTGAAGATTTCAAATTTTGATTCATTGGTCCACAAGACCTTCTTCCAGTTTTCAGGAGTCCACTGGCGGTCCTTCATGGCCCAGGCAAGCCTCTTTTTCTTATTTTGCCATCTTAGCAATGGCTTTCTTATAGCTACTTGACCTGTCAAACCTGCAGCTCGAAGTCTTCTCTTCACAGTTGAAACTGAGACTTCCTTACTTCGACCAGTGTTAAGCTGTTCTTGAAGCTGCTGTCCTGTGAGCCACCTATTACGCAAGCTGTTGACTCTCAGAAACTTGTCTTCTGATTGCGTTGTGGCTTTGGGTCAGCCAGACCTCTTCCTGTTAAAGTTTCCTCCAGTTTCCAAGTGCCTTTTGATGGTGTTGGAAAATGTACTCACTGACACCTTGGCTTCTTTTGCAATTTCTCCAAAGGAAAGACCTACACTTTTAAGGGTTATAATGATCTGTCTTGTCTTCCTTTGTTAATTGTCTTTTTCTCACCATTATGATTGCAATATACTACTTCCTGCAGTGCAATATTGTCCAAATAATGCTTCAGATGGTGTAGCAACACAGTTTGTTCCAACACTGCTTTTATACAGACAGAGGGTGTGTAACTAATCAACGAAAGTTGGGACACCTGTCAGATTTGTTTGCATCAACTTTCAAG
>NC_140968.1:81059258-81069258 GCF_056783735.1 Eptatretus burgeri | reverse complement strand
ACTCGGAGTTATCCGGGCGGCAATCTATATTCTGGGCGATCGGTCGGGCCGACTCGACTTGCGGCTCCGTTCAGAGCGGTCGGTTGGCGGCTGACCCCCGGCCAGTAACAATAGGTATATTGTTGCGAATTCGCGCCCGCCAGCGTGCGGACGGCCACGTAACTCAGATCGCAGCACGTCGCCCACCGGACGGACAATTCAGTCGTGACCCTCTCGGAACAACGCCGGGAGCGAATCACGGGTGGGGGGTTTAACCCCACCACGACCGTGCTAATTGCCCACCCGCACAGGATAGGGTTGCTCGCCAAATTCGATCTACCTAAGTACCTGCGCGGATGGTCGACCGGGCGATCGTACCACACCACAGGCCGACTCCGGACACGAACCGCATCAGTGGTCCGTTCCGTGCTGCAGTGATAACCGAGCGGTGTTATCGCCGACCTTGACGGATCAGATTCTCTTTTTTCCCCGGGCGTTCATTTACCACTACTCATTCCACGATGCAAGATGGCATTTCAATGGGGTGAAAGGAGGACGCGACGAACGGGATACATTGCACACAAGGACATTTATTATAACACACACGTATTACACACACAACACAAGCAAGGAATCATGCACGTATTTACAAGCAAGGCAAATCGAAATGAAACACGGATACAGGCAAGAAAGCAATGAAAGCAATACCACCGACTATAATTATTAGCAATGTACAGGCACTTACACAGGTTTACTTGTCGGACACGGCGCCACCCACACACACACACACAAACAAAAGAAAAGACCTCCCTTTCGTGGTCGTCCAGTCTCCCACGACCGTCAACGTGGTCGCGCCTGGTTCCGGCCTCCCACGCGGCCGGCGAACCCTCTCCGGCACCCCTCGTCCGGACACGCAGGTCCACCAGACAGCCGGCCCTGCTGCGCCTCCCGTCCGCGTCTCCACCAACAGGCCGCTCGCCGGACCACGAGCGCAGGACCGAGAGAGGGAGAGAGGGAGATTGCTGCACCGAGAAGAAGGAGAGGCAGAGAGGGCTTCCGGACCAGAGAGAGAGCGAGCTCGACCCTGGCCACCAAGAGAGAGGAGCACTCGACCCCGACAGAGAGAGAGAGAGAGAGAGAGAGAGAGAGAGAGAGAGAGAGAGAGAGAGAGAGAGAGAGAGAGAGAGAGAGACAGAGAGAGAGAGAGAAAGAGAGAGAGCTCGACCCTGGCCACCAAGAGAGACAGCGAGCTCGACCATGGCCACCAAGAGAGAGAGAGCAAGCTCAACCCTGCCCACCAAGAGAGAGGAGCACTCGACCCTGACTGAGAGAGAGAGCGAGCTCGACCCTGGCCACCAAGTGAGAGGAGCACTCGTCCCCGACAGAGAGCTCATGGAGCAGAGAGAGAATGATGTCGATGACCCAGACAGAGAGCTCATGGACCAGAGAGAGAATGCCGTCGACAACCCAGACAGAGAGCTCCTAGACCTCGCGCGCGGTCCGCCTTTTCTCGCGCGTGACTTCGCCCTTCGCTCCTCCCCGTTTTCGGCTCTACCTCCCTTCGAGAAGGTTCCCGAAAAGGGGCGTTCCCTCACCCCGACCGCCTCACACTGTTCATCCACCAATCGGCGGCGAGCTGCCCTCCCCCTGCCTCCGTCATACTCCAAGGAGAATCAGGCGGGAAAAATCCGCGCGCCCATCGGAACTCTTTTGGTTCCCTTTTTCGTTTGACGGTTTTCAATGCGGCTTGTTGCTTGCGTGGAGGTTTGTTCAAAATAACAATAGAAAAAGAAAAACGGCTATCTCAAAGAGTCGCAGCCCGATGAATCACACGAAATCCCTTTAAACAACGGTGGGGAACTATCTGCACATAAACTCAGCGTCATAACTGATCTAAGGACCCTTTATGGTGTATTGCGAATTTCCACAGCCGTAACACTGCCCCCTCCCTTTTTTACAGACTCGTCCCGAGTCGTCGAATTTTCGTGTGCCATCATGTTTAGTTCTCCCCTAATACGTTTTACCTTCGGATCCCTGAGTGCGACATTCACTGTATTCGTGTCCCCAAAATAAATAACCTACGGGCTGAGTAACTAACTAAACAAACCCACTCATACAGACGACTTAAATAAATTGCTGGCGCTATGACTCACATGCCGGGGGCGCAAAACACATTTACAAGTACAACTTCACCTTTTAATTTTACACTACCCCATGGCCCAGGATCGATGGACTCTGTGGGAAGAAACAACAGTCACAGCAGGGGGCCAGGCTGCTCAAGCGCAGTCCAAGGCCTCCCCCTTGAAATGAACTCTGTGAACAAAAACGGTGCACGGGCCGCCTGTGCAGTCCCATGTTGCAGCTGCCAACAGGGCAGTCCCTGCGGCACGCGGACGGTGTTGACTCAAACAACACAAGCTATGAACGGTGGATGGATGGATAAAAACAAAACGCATGGCGCACGGGCAGCTGGTGCAGTCCTGTGTTACAGCTGCCATTAAAGCATTCCCTGCAAATTTGCACGAGGATCCTGGCGCACATGGCCATGAACGGGGGGCGGGGGGGGGAATGCAAAACAGAACGGGGCAGCAGGCATGGGTCATGGCAAAGGCAGGCAGGCAAGGCATGGCATGACAAGGCCGCTGTTGCAAACACAGCCGGCAGATGAAGTAGCCGGCACAGGCCTTGCAGCAAAAACAGCCGGCAGACGATCGACCGGCACAGGCCTTGCAGCAACAGCCAGCAGATGAAGTGGCCGGCACAGGCCTCGAAGCAAACAGCCAGCAGACGATCCGACCGGCACAGGCCTTGCAGCAAAACAGCCAGCCGAGAAAGTGGCCGACACAGGCCTCGAAGCAACCACAGCCAGCATACGAAGTGGCCAGCCTCTTGCCTTGAAACGGAGGTTGGTGGAGGGAGTGCGGTGGTGCTGGCCACTCGGAAGGCGGGCTCGGACCTACCTTACTGTCTCCCTCCCAACCTATCGCCTTTGCCTGTCTCTGTTCATACCCACTCCCTTAATTTGTTAAAAACCAATTTAGCCCCAACTTATTTTTTTGTTTGTTTTTATTTTATTTTACTTCCCCCACTATAATTTTGTCTCCTAACCCCCTTTATGTCTCTGTTCGGCTAACCTATCGTGTCATCTCGCCTACTCCCAACCCCTACGTTACCTTCCTGGAGGGGAATAAGGGAGAGCCAGCTTCCTGTGTCGAGGCCCAATCTAAGCCTCAGAATGGCCTCCTCAGATTTCAGCGATCTCAACCCAAAGTGGGTCCAGCGGCCCACAATGAGAGCGAAGGGATGGATGGTGCAGAGGGGTTCACTTCCTAATCTACCCTATCCATTAACCTTTAAACTACCCTGGGGCTTTCAACAAGCGCCTCTCACTTAACCTATCGGTTCTAACAACCAAGATTCCCAACAGCACTCCCGGGCACTACACTGCCTCCGAGCCTACCAGCTCCCTAAACTGGGGAGTACCCTCTCTGGCGACTCCTCCTCGATGCCCACGTGGCGTGTTGGCGCCCCGGGTCCCTTTCCGAGGGTCGCCCGTGCCCAGTACACTGCCCCCGTGGCAAATGGCGCCGCGGGCCCTCACATCATGCGGGCGCACCCATGCCCACTACACTATCCCGGCCCCCCATGGGCCCTTGGCCTACCACGGCCGACTTGCCCGGTGCCCTGGGTACCCACTCAGTGATACTCACCGTTCGCAGCCACGCTCCCAACCCGTCAACAGGGCTCCTGCACCCTCCAAGCGGGTATCGAGCTCACATTCCCACCAACAGCAAAACGGCCTCCATTTTGTCAATTTGACGAACCCCCTAACTCGCATTACTCTGACCCCGGGGTCATTTGGGCGGGAGTCACTCCTCCCCCCAATCACTCGTCGCACCATGCATTCCAAATTCACTCCACACCCACAGGCTCGCTGGCCTCACTCACTCAACATGTCTCCACCTCACAACTCTTCAACACACACCGCTGAATTCTGCCATCCTGCTCACTAAACCCTCAACAAACTCGTGCTCCCTCATCATCCCTTACACTACAGCGCATTCCATTTAACACTACGTAGCTAAGCTACATCCCCTCTACACATTCACAGTCCGTCACTGTCCTCAAATCTCATTTCCCATCCTAAATCTCAACTACAATCCCTCTACCTAATCCATTCCACGGGCTCCATGAGGACTTACCCCTGCCCCATGAAGCCGGTCAAACCAACACTAACCCTTCTCCCTAACTAGTGGTATCCTGTGCCTTGGCCAAGGGGATCTTCCACCCCTTGCCCAGGGAATCCTGTTCACCTGAAGCGAGGCTTGCTTTTTAATTTTTTTTGTATGCATGCACCAGCGCGGCAACTCGCAACCTGCGCTCCTTCACTCCCGTGACGTCATGGCAGTTGTTCGCTCTTGGCGCACCTCGTCCCTCCTTGGACGGTACCATCCGGCAGGGATACCCCTCCTGCCGGATTCCAACCATACGTGCAGCCATGACGTCACCCTGCGCATCAAAAAAACAAGCCTCGCGTTTCGACGGGTTCCCCACATGAACACATGTGTTCTGCTCATCGGAGCTTTACACCCACGCTCGCGTGGAGAACCCTTCTGGTCCAAATCCGTAATCCAGCCTACCTTTTGTCCATCCGCGGGATCGGCAACATCCACCGCTGGCGTTTCCGGACCGGGCTTCACTCCCGCAGGCTCGCACATGGCGGCCTCATGCGTACTACAGCACGGACCCCGCGCGCGCTGCTGGGTAAACCCGGCGCGGTCCCCAATACAGCTACGGCCGCTACCCGACCTTTGTCCTTCAGCTGTCGCCGTCTCCGTCTCCATTCAACCCACGCGCACCTGCGTGTCACGACGCTCACACACCTTGTCATTACATTCACACCGGGAAACGCGGCTGCATGCTCCCGCATGCCGACCGTCATCTCCCTTCCATACCGCTCTCTCACACACACGGTCTCTCTTGCACTCGGCCGTTCACTCACGCATGCCACCTCCCTCACACACGTGGCTCCACTCACACATGGTGCTTCATCCACACACGGCGTGCTGGGAAGCACGCACCTTGGCTCACTCGCAACCTCGCACACCATTTTACTCACACACGCGGGTCTTCTAACACACAGCCTTCCATTCACGCTATGCGTGCGTTTCAGCACACATTTCACCACGCTCGTGTACACACACCTCGACATCTGACATGCCGGGACCACACTCGTAACCACACTGGGGATTTGTGCCACCCCAAGGGTTTCCGGGGCCTTCATACCCCCCAAGCTCCTCGTGCACCCGTCCACAGCACTCGCCCCCTCTAACTCGCTTGACACAACCGAACCCACCTGGTCGAGATCAGCTTCAAGGGAGCATAGCGTCTCCCTCCGTTCCTGAAGGAGGCTATTCGGCTGCTTGCACCGGGTCACGACACAGTCCACCAGCTCGCCCCCATTAAGCCTCGCTAGCTCCATGTGGGTGTGCTCGTCTTTCACCCCGTTTTTATCGTGTAATCTCTCCTCTGTTTTTTCTATCTCCCGAGTCTCTGGCAATACTTCTCCCTTCTCTAGTTTTATTTGTGTCTCCGTTATTAGGGTTGGTCCAAGTTGTTCTTTCATTCGACGAGTGGTGTCGATCAAGTCCTGCACCACTAACGTTCCTCCCTGTGGTGATGTCACACATCCCACACTATTGCACTGTTCCATTCCCTGGCTCCTTTTGAGTCGTTCATCCTCTCGGAGCTTTTTACTTACGAAATCTAAAGTTACGAAAATTTCGTAAGTATATTGATGCCTTCCGTTTCTGTTTGTTTGTTTGTTTGTTTGTTTGTTTGTTTGTTTGTAGGCACGATAACTCGAGAATGGAAGAAGCTACCAATGTCAAATTACACCACGTGATTCAGGAGGCTGATGGCTCATGCTGATTAGATTTTGGTCAAAATCGGTCAAAGGTCAAGGTCACAGTGAGGTCAAACATCCAAAAAATGATAACTCGAGAACGGAAGAAGCTTCCAATGTCAAATTACACCACGTGATTCAGGAGGGTGGTGGCTAGCGCTGATTAGATTTTGGTCAAAATCGGTCAAAGGTCAAGGTCACAGTGAGGTCAAACATCCAAAACATTCGATTTTTGATGGTTTGGTACAGAAAATCATCGTAGAAACTTCTGGTTTGCTTCGCTACCTTCTTGAGAGACAGCTTTTATTTGACAAGGTCAGAGTTCAAGTTGACGATTTCATAAGTACCAGTCTATGACTGCTTGTTTGTTTGTTTGTTTGTAGGCACGATAACTCGAGAACGGAAGAAGCTACCAATGTCAAATTTCACCACGTGATTCAGGAGGGTGGTGGCTAGTGCTGATTAGATTTTGGTCAAAATCGGTCAAAGGTCAAGGTCACAGTGAGGTCAAATATTCGATTTTTGATGGTTTGGTACAGATAACTCGAGAACGGAAGAAGCTGCCAATGTCAAATTACACCACCTGATTCAGGAGGGTGATGGCTAGTGCTGATTAGATTTTGGTCAAGATCGATCAAAGGTCAAGGTCACAGTGAGGTCAAACATACAAAAAATGATAACTCGAGAACGGAAGAAGCTACCAATGTCAAATTACACCACGTGATTCAGGAGGGTGATGGCTAGCGCCGATTCGATTTTGGTCAAAATCAGTCAAAGGTCAAGGTCACAGTGAGGTCAAACATCCAAAACATTCGATTTTTGATGGTTTGGTACAGAATCATCGTAGGAACTTCTGGTTTGCGTCACTACCTTCTCTTGAGACAGCTTTTATTAGACAAGGTCAGAGGTCAAGTTAACGATTTTGGAGGTACCAGTCTATAACTACTTGTTTAATTGTTCTTGTCTTTCTTTTTTAATTTCTTTCACCCCCTGTTCCTCATTCTCCAATCTCATAGTTTCCTTCAATTGGTTAACCTCAAATTCATGTTCTTTCTGTTTTCTATTCCACTGTTCCTCTCGTTCTTCCCTCTCCAATCTCGTTGTCTCCTTCAATTGACTGATTTCTCCTTCCTGCTTCATTTGTTCTTCTTTGTGTCTTTTATTCCACTGTCTTTCTTGTTCCTCATTCTGCAATCTCGATATTTCCTTCAATTTACCGATTTCCTTCTCCTGTCTCATTTGTTCTTCCTTCATTACTCTTTCTTGTTCCTCATTCTTTAATCTGGCCTTCGCTTCCAGCTGTTCGATCTGTACAGTGTGGTTCCTTAACGCCTCATTCTCTGCTGTCGTTCTCTCGTCCCTCAACATTCCCAACTCGTTTTGTAATTCTGTCTCTTTGTTTTGGTGTTTCTGTAACTCAGAAGCTTTCTTTTCTAATTCCTTTCTCATTTTGCATGCCTCCTCACTCATTTCACCCATTCTCTTGCTCATCTCCGCCTCACTTTCCAGGGCTTTCCTCCTCAATTCGTCCCTTTTCCTATTGGTTTCCTTTAGTTCTTCCCACCATTCCTCTTCTTCTTTTATCGTCTTTTCTTGGCATTTTCTTTCATACTGGCCTATCCTTACCTCTCGCTTCAGTTGTTCCAATTCATAGGTACTCAACTCTACTTTCCTCATTTATCCCTCTAGTTCTTCGAACTGTCTTTGCTTTTCCAATAATTCTTCCTTTAGTTGTTTTAATTCCAAATCGTGTTCCTTTTGTTTCTTTTCTAGCTTGGTTTTCCATTCTTCCTCCAATTGTTTCCGAAGCCCGCCCATTTCCGCCTGCCTCGCCTGCCATGACCACGTGGTTTGAAGCGGTGACTGAAAGCACTCGCCTCGTGTCGTGCTGTTCGTTTGTACAATTATTTGCAATGCACAGGCACTTACACAGGTTTACTTGTCGGACACGGCACCACCCACACACACACGCACACACACAAACAAAAGAAAATACCTCCCTTTAGTGGTCGTCCAGTCTCTCTCCCACGACCGTCACCATGGTCACGCCTGGTTCCGGCCTCCCACATGGCCGGCGATCCCTCTCCGGCACCCCTCGTCCGGACGCGCAGGTCCACCAGACAGCCCGCCTTGCTGCGCCTCCCGTCCGCGTCTCCACCAACAGGCCGCTCACTGGACCACGAGCGCAGGACCGAGAGAGGGAGAGAGAGAGAGCGCTGCACCGAGAAGAAGGAGAGGCAGAGAGGGTTTCCGGACCAGAGAGAGAGCGAGCTTGACCCTGGCCACCAAGAGAGAGGAGCACTCGACCCCGACAGAGAGAGAGTGAGAGAGAGAGAGAGAGAGAGAGAGAGAGAGAGAGAGAGAGAGAGAGAGAGAGAGAGAGAGAGAGAGAGAGAGAGAGAGAGAGAGAGAGAGAGCGCGCGAGCTCGAGAGAGAGAGAGAGCGAGCTCGACCCTGGCCACCAAGAGAGAGAGAGAGAGAGAGCTCGACCCTGCCCACCAAGAGAGAGGAGCACTCGACCCTGACAGAGAGAGAGAGAGCGAGCTCGACCCTGGCCACCAAGAGAGATGAGCACTCGACCCCGACAGAGAGCTCATGGACCAGAGAGAGAATGCCGTCGACGACCCAGACAGAGAGCTCATCGACCAGAGAGAGAATGACGTCGATGACCCAGACAGAGAGCTCATGGACCAGAGAGAGAATGTCGTCGACGACCCAGACAGTGAGCTCATGGACCAGAGAGAGAATGCCGTTGACGACCCAGACAGAGAGCTCCTGGACCTCGCGCGCGGTCCGCCTTATATAGCGCGGGACTCTGCCCTTCGCTCCTTCCCGTTTTCGGCTCCACCTCCCTTCGAGAAGGTTCCCGAAAAGGGGCGTTCCCTCACCCCGACCGCCTCACACTGTTCATCCACCAATCGGCGGCGAGCTGCCCTCCCCCTGCCTCTGTCACACTCCTCGGAGAAACAGGCGGGAAAAATCTGCACGCCCATCGGAACTCTTTTGGTTCCCTTTTTCGTTTGACGGTTTTCAACGCGGCTTGTTGCTTGCGTGGAGGTTTGTTCAAAATAACAATAGGAAAAGAAAAACGGCTATCTCAAAGAGTCGCAGCCCGATGAATCACATGAAATCCCTTTCAACAACGGTGGGGAACTATCTGCACATAAACTCAGCATCATAACTGATCTAAGGACCCTTTATGGTGTATTGCGAATTTGCACTGCCGTAACAATATGTATGTATGTGTATGTGTGTATATATATATATATATATATATATATATATATATATATATATATATATATATATATATATATATATATATATATATATATACACACGTGTACACCGGTCTATGTTGGGGATGCTCTCTTGAAAGGGTACTTAGTTTCTTCTAATGTCGCTTCTCAAGGGTAGTTTTTAATGTCGCCACTTCACCTGTTATATTTCGTTTTTTACCTTTGATATTACCGTTTTTTTGGTTAATCATAAGGAAGATTGAATTATATAGTGGGTATGCAAAGATGTATAGTTTGCGGACTGCGAGTGTGGCTGTGGGGATCATTAAAGACACCACGTGTTGGAGCCGACTTCGCAGCTGAGAACCACCAGGATGGTAGTTTCATTTAGAAATTTTGAGTGTCAGGCCCAGCACCAGAGAAAGATCCCATAGCACAATGGGTGTCAGGAAGAGCCCCATGGTGGGAGCCAAGGAGGGCCACATAATTAGTTAGGGTGCACAGGGGAAATTCTCGAGGTTCATACCCAAGGTCTCAGGTGCCACAGCTGGATATAACCAGGCAAGGAGGCTGAGTTTGGGCCCCATTACCCAGCCAGCTGATTGTGCCAGAGCACAGAGTTAAAATAATTCATAACGGCGATACCCAAATTCATAGGATGACAACAGCAAGCGGAGAAGTTTGTAAATTGTTGATTCGGACTATCATATTGGGATTAAAAGTAAATCTGAAACAAGTGCTTTGATTGTAATTAAGTAGGGTTTGCGCATTGATATTCTCCTCCAAACTATACAATGCGTGTCTGCCGCTGGCAAGGATAGAATATAGTAATTGGCATTTGAAAAGACCCATGGAGTCCCAAATTGTTGGATGAGAG
>NC_140968.1:81014258-81054258 GCF_056783735.1 Eptatretus burgeri | reverse complement strand
TGTGGACTTTAAATATTAATAATCTTAAACATGGCATTTACCTTATTTTCAACTATGCGAGCACAGGTAACAAGGTAATGGTTGGCCTCCCACTGAGCTTGTTGAATCACCGGGTGAGTAGCCCCCAATCGTGCACTGATGCCACCATTTATAACAATGAGTCAACAGCCGATCAATTTCCTTACTGTAGGAACGATTGTTCAGAACGGAATCCCTTTATAACCTGGGGACTCCCAGCCTGTATCTACACTATAAGAGAGCCATTTTTCTGTGTCTGTGTGTGTGTGTTGCCATTTTCCTCAGAGATGGTGAAGTGGATCTTTGTCAAACTTTCAGAAGTTCATCAGTGAGTGCCATAGAATGTTTTGTGGCAAAACATTTTTGAAAATTTTGAAAAAAAATGCTTCATTTGTTTTGGATTTTTTAAAAAAAATCCCTTTATCGTGCCTAATCCTTTGTAGCGATGTAAAAGGTAACATTAAATAATTCCCAACATCATGATGCCTGGTGTTGGTTTAATGGTTAGGTTGGCGGGCTTTGGATCCTAGGGTCCTGAGTTCAAATCCCACTCAGCTGTTGAATTAATACCAGGTGGGGTTAACTCGGCCTGTCATCCTTCCGAGGTCGGCAAAATGAGTGCTAGCATGCTGGTCTCCTGTGTCGGAGTAGCGACCCATGAAGGATTGTGCCCAATAGCCAAAGAGACTGCAAAAGTAGAACCAACGCTCTGCAGAGAGGAAGGTCCCAATCTCCTCCTCCTCCAACATCATGTGTAGGGAAGTGTTTTAGGCCCAAACAAAAAATAGACCGGGCAACACTGGGTAATCCTGCTAGTTTTGTATAAAACTTGCTTTTCGCACAACCAGACAAGAATTAAATGCTTCATTTTATATCCGTCAATAGCCTATTGAATGAGCAACACAGTAGCTCATCATTCATTTAAAAATGACAGGATGCTGTGCTTTTCGATTCACCAATCAATTAAAGAAGGCATTTAAAATGTATCGATTTACAACCACTCAATGACGTCAATCATGGGCACGGCACTGATTCGGTATCCACTTCATGTGTGCACAATGCACTCAGACATCATTATTTACCATTTTATAATCGGTATCTGTTTTTTTTTCCTTTCTTCATTTTTAAAGATTTTTTTTTTAAATTGCTAATCGGTCATCATAAAATTTCTATTTGGTCCAGCATATATATATATATATATATATATATATATATATATATATATATATATATATATATATATATATATGTGTGTACTAGTGCATGCCCGTACGTGCGTGGCCGTACGTGCAAAAAAAAATGTGGCCGTACGATCTTAATTGTGACGTCATAGCACCGTGTCCTGTCATTGGTTTGGTAAATAAATGGCCATAACTTGGGAAACACTTGGGAAACAGCTGAAACGGATGAAGAAGAACGATATCAAACCTTGAAAAGGCACATACTCAGGTCCCCAGTGTCAGTTGTGACGTCATAGCAAACGAAGAAGAAGAATTGTGACGTCAATTGTGACATCATAGCACCGTGTCCTGTCATTGGTTTGGTAAATGAATGGCCATAATTTGGGAAACAGCTGAAATGGATGAAGAAGAACCATATCAAACATTGAAAAGGCACATACTCAGGTCCCCAGCGTCAATTGTGACGTCATATCAAACGAATAAGAAGAAGAATTGTGACTCGATTGTGACATCATAGCACCGTGTACTGTCATTGGTTTTGTAAATAAATGGCCATAACTTGGAAACCACTTGTCCGATTAATATCAAACCTTGAAAAGGCACATACTCAGGTCCCCAGAAATATACCTGGCAAGTTTCAATTAGATCGGACCAGTGGTTGTCGAGAAACAGTGGTCGCAGACAGAAACACACACACAGATTGCTGGAATTATAGATAGACATGTATATGTATATGTATATATATATATATATGTATATATATATTAGGGCTGTCCTTATTTTATTTTTTCCGAAATTTCAAGGGGCTAACCCGAATTTCGGTTGATATTTATGAGAAAAAAAAATACAGCAAAATATGAACCCGAAGAAAAATATTTTAGGGGTTGCTACCGTCCATCGAAATTTGAAAAAAAGGAAATTCATTTTATATTTTTCTTTTTTTAAATCTTATGCCAAAATGACATGAACATGTAATGTATGATGTTTTCTGGTGCATTAGAATCTGAAATACTGCAGAAAAATATTGTTGAACTTGGCAAGATTTTTCCAGTCCGTCTCAGTGAAACTTGAAAAGTCTAAAAAATCAAGATTTTATGTATTTTTCACGTTTTTCCAACTCCACAGTTTGCAGACAAGAGTCTTTGAACAGACGGGACAAGAGCTATAGTTCATTTGTTCAAAGTTGATTTCTTACAGTCCAGGAATCGTTTTCGGTGATCAGTTACCGCTTGTAATCGGTACTGCTTTTGCTCCTCATCGTACGTAATAAGACTGTTGTACTCAGTCGCCAGGGCTACACCACGCTCTGCACAGTCATTCACAACTTTCAGCTAGCTGACGATAGTGCGGCTCTGTACGAAACTATCTTCAGTTTCCCATTGATCCGGTCTTTGTGCAGAAAGTCAGAGTTGAAATGTCAGCACATCAAACAAACTTCTGCTTCTCAGAGATGCAAAATCTTCCAGTTTTTGGCGCATGATATATTTCTGGTGAACAACAGCTCTTTTCGGTGATTCATCATCGTCATCGTCTTGTTCTTTTAGAGTTTGAGATATTTTTATTTTTGTCTCAATTGACACGTTTCGGTCAAATAGACATAATGGTATCAGTTCTACCGATAAATACCACAGCTGTCCCAGCAACTTTTTCACCGTTGCCAAAGATATATCAACGTTCACTTCGGAATATTTATCCATTCGCTTTAACAATGTCAGGTCTGAATTCAGTATATATTCTGAAATGACAGAATAGTTATCATTTGTTCACGAAAGGCAATTTCGCTAAATGCCTGAATAACCGGATACCAGACCTGAAATTGACGGCAGTCAGTCAGTCACTGATTGACGGACTCAGTGATTCAATGGAGTAATGAGCAGACAATACAACATATCTAAACAATAAATATCTCATACGTACAACAAGCCGTGTCAGTACAAGAACAAAAGACATAATTTCATGTTGAAAATGGAAATTTTTCCCATTTTTGAGCCACATTTCGGGACATATGTAACACTTTTTTGGGATTAAAAACATTTTTTTCGTGTTATTCACGTTCGAACCAACCAGTAAGCATGCAAAAATTTCATGAAAAATATCTCTGACATCAAAATACAAAAAAACATAAAAATGCACATTTTTTACAATTTTTGACAGCTTTTTGAGACAGTAGCAACCCCGAGACAATTTGTTTTCGGGTTCATATATTTTTTTATATATTTTTCCTCATAAATATCAATCTAAATTCGGGTTAGCCCCTTGAAATTTCCACAAAAAATAGAATGACAGACCGTGTGTGTGTGTGTGTGTGTGTGTGTGTGTGTGTGTGTGTGTGTGTGTGTGTGTGTGTGTGTGTGTGTGTGTGTGTGTGTGTGTGTGTGTGTGTGTACATATATACAGGATAGCTCGAAAGTTATATTCCCTTGATAAATTTATCGCACTTCCCTCCGTCCCTTCCCCTCTGCCCTCGCCTTCTCGCCCGCTATGGTATGCGGAAACACTGACTCAGAAGAATTATTGAGCACATACAGATACAATGACAAATTAATTATTGTAAGTACTGTACAATAAAAGCTGTATATTAAAAGAGTTCAAGAACAATGCTTCACTGGGATGGGGTAAAGTGATTTTCAGGCCACCGGCCTGTCGCAGCTAAGTGGGAGCCACTTTGTTCCAAAACTGACCAAAAATTATCAAAAATGAACTTCATGAAATTATCAAATCATTAACTATTCCATAAACTGGAGCATATATGGAACACAAGGCAAAAAACAGTTTATCAATTCAGACAAACACAACTCAGGAAAGGAACCAGACTGATAAACATTTAAATATCATGGACACTTACTATGACAATCCATTCCACTTGTTAGACCAGGATGTCGCGACACGATAGTATCAAATTTTGGCAAATTTTCATATTTCTCGATGGACATTAATAACAAATTAAATTTTCTTCCCTCCAAATGGTTGTCAGATAAATATTTGAGCATTATTGCTCATAGACTTGTGAAGTCAGTCTGATTCATCTATTTTATCTATTTTAATGTCCAAATACTTCAAACATTCACTCACCTCAATATTTCAGCAATAATTCCAGAATTCCATAATCGTCACGTAATGGCGGACAAGAAAAAAATCTCCCTTTAACTGTTGAGGGAGATTGAGGCAAACCTGTATTTTTCCTGCAAAGAGGGGTCATGACAGAAATGTATCATTTGGGGGTAAGAGATTTCAAATTCAATGATTCAGGTAAAATTGTATTGTGTATAATATTGATTGTCGCGTAATGGCGGACAAATTTGAAATTTTGAAACGCGTGGTCAGTGAGTGGTATTTAATCAAAATATGTCTATAATGTTTGTAAAATTAGATAATATGATTATTGTTGGTAAAATGAGCCTCATCTCAGCCACTTTCAGCACACTTCACAGAATAGCACAGGCACTTTTATTTTTTCATCCCTGAATAGGCATTAAAAGTGAAACTAGGATAAATTTCACTCTATCACATGCCACTCAGCCAATTTTTGATCGATTTCCAAACTGTAACTTATGTTCTTTAAAGGAAAGTTCACTCTTTCTGTTGAAATAAACTTTTCAAAACCAAGTTCCAATGACGAATATCAGATAAATTAAACAACATCTGAAAATCTATAAATGAAACTGGAAATATGACTGCTTTTTCAGCTGATAGCATTTAACGTACACGAATCTTAGGATCTCTGACATCTGACGGTCATTAAAGTATACATTTTTTTATAGATTTGTCAATGCTTTAACTGACTGTGAGGGTTTCAAGAAGGCCAGTTTACTCATATTTGTGTTTATTTACTGTTATTTAAATACAAGCATTGGAACAGGGTGGCTCCCACTTCGCTGCGACAGGCCCACCCTATATGTGTGTGTGTGTATATATATATATATATATATATATATATATATATATATATATATATATATATATCTGTATACATATATATATATATATATATCTGTATACATATATATATATATATATATATATATATATATATATATATTTACATATATTTATTCAATATATCTACACATGCATATATATGTATATAATAAAAGTGTGTGTGTGTGTGTGTGTGTGTGTGTGTGTGTGTGTGTGTGTGTGTGTGTGTGTGTGTGTGTGTGCGTGTGCGTGTGCGTGTGTGTCTATTCGGGTGTTCTGCCCAAAGGCAGGTTCAGTACTGCCGAAGCTGTTTCTTGGCAAGGGTTATTCTGGGTGGTTTGCCATTGCCTATTCAGATTATATATCCTGTATATATCAATTTTAGCAACATGTGGCATAAATGCTATCCCTGCACCTCATGCATCTTCATTTCACCCATTTCATACTTGCCATGTAAAATTGCTTTTACACCTGAAAACAGGCCGGTGTTTTCAGATATATCTCCTCTATGTCTCATGACAGCTGCTGGCTAACGCTATGCTCTTTATGGGGGTCAACCTTGTGGGCGTGTTTGTACGCGTGGCGACGGAGCGCACCCAGCGCCGTGCATTCCTCGCTGCCAGGGACTGCATTGAGCAACGACTGAGCATTGAGGATGAAAATGAGAAACAGGTAAAGTCCAAGTTCTGTATGTAATATGATCTTCAATCAAGCTCACGATGTGGAAAATAAATCTGGACAACCTGAACTGACCTTTTTGCCTCTACTATTGAACTTAGAAAGATGAGGATGTGCACAATGAAGCAAGCATGTTCCATTTCCATTATGTTCACGTTTTCTTTGGAAAATTCTGCAATGAAATGCCTCGATGCTGCATTTCAATGTTTCTAAGGTTGACTGAAGGAACCTCAAGTTATTATGCAACGAATTGCTGAGAACATTATGTTTTCGATACACTTCCACTGCTTGGATTTCCATGGCTCGTAAAAGGATAATGAAGCACATGATGATGCCGTTTGAAGTGATCTACAGTTCTCAAGGACACTCTTATGCAAACAAATGTAATGCATGTGTATGTAATCCACTTCAATCCAAGCTGACATCAGGGATGATGTGTTGGGTTCAGCAAATGTAGTACTTGATAAGAGTACTGTTCATTAAATATGGAGTCAAACAGTAAATGGGCTTAGCCAATTGGTGCATTGAAAGGGTTAATTTATTTTACTGTTGATGATGCTGTTAAGTTAGGCAGAAAGAGCAAATTTTTAATGCTATTCAGGCAGAAAGAGCAAATTTTTATGAATGACCATGCATTTTGGCTTGAGGGCCATGGTCAGTGCATGTATTAGTTTGGTAAATTTTATCTGCCTATGTATTATGGGGGGTTTTTTTTGGCTAACGTGCATGTGCTTTGTGTTGTTTTAATGTTTGGGATGTTAAAACATTTTTTATTCAATGTGTTCCCCAATGGAGATCAACCTATTGTCTGACCATGCATTTTGGCCCGAGGACCAAGATGCATGTGTACTTTTTTTTTGGAAGACAAAGTTGAAGCTCGTAGAGGAGCTAGAACATAGAACAGATCAGGACATACCAGACCAAGAGGAACAGTAGAAAAAGAGGGGCAAGTTCACCAGCAGCAGGGATGAGGTACAAAATAGAGGGAGATTTGAACAAATAAGGAATATGGAGTCGGGAAAGGCACATGGGGTGGACAAGGTGGATACAGAAGCAAACTCTCAGGAATAAAATACTGAAAATTTGGAATGAGGTGGATTTGGGGAAGGTTAATGGGGATAGAAAATATCATGGTTTTGGATGGGGGATGATCTGAGAAGGTGGTGAATAGCTGTGTTGAAGATCTGGAGGGAATAATGAGATACCAGGGACTGCATTGAGCAACGACTGAGAATTGAGGATGAAAATGAGAAATGGGTAAAGTCCAAGTTTTGTTTGTACTCTGAGCTTCAACATACATGCAACATCAAGCCCATGATGCGGAAAATCACGCTGAACAACTTGAACTGACCTTTTTGCCTCTGACATTGAGCTTAGCAAGATGAGGAAGTGCACAGGGAAGCCAAGCATGTTCCATATCCATTATGTTCACGTTTTTCTGTTTTTTTTTTAATTCTGCAATGAAATGCCTAGTGCCCAAGATGCTGCATTTCAATCTTTCGAATGGCTTTGTCTGACCATATACTTTGGTGTTTGGGCTCAAGTGTGTGTGTTCAGCTTTGCCGCAATGTTCTTTTTGTCAAAATCTAAAAAGCATTTCTCAAATGAGAAACATATATCTCAGCCTTAAGCTTCAAATGTTTGCTTCAACAGTGTCATCTAAGGTTGTTGTGGGTTTCTTTTGAGAGATCTCTCAAAAATGAGCAGATTGAAAGTTATTTCCTTCAGAGAAAAAGGTGAAATAGCAGTAATTTTAAGGAGGAAAGCTTTGCTGACGATGTGAATATGTGAATGAAAAATAATTAATGTAGAGTGGCCACAAAGTCCCTAAGCATGCAGTTAGAATTTAGTTAGAATTTATCTGTATGCTTCCCTCCATTCTCTGCACAAATTTGAATTTTTCTCAATGTTCTTCTCGACATCCTCTTCCATATTGAGGGTTGGAGGTCATGAAACCAGCCAATGACAGCTGTTTTAAGGTCTTCAACTGTCAAGAATCAGCTATCCTGCTCAGAATCACTTCTAAGAAATTCTACCTCAATACCGACCACAGGCTTGTTGTAGCAACTCTGAAGTTGCAGCTAAAATCCGGGAGAATGGTACCATCCCAGCCGAGGCTGGATGTTGGCAAGCTCAATGATGAGAGGATAGCTGAGGAGTTTGCAAACAGGCTGAGTGAGGATTTGGGAGGTCTGGGTGCTATGGCAAATCCTGAAGAGTTCGGAGTGCCTTCAAGACCACCATCCTTGATGTTGCGTGTGGATGTCTTGGAACTCACCAAAGGGCGAAGAATAATTTTGTCTTTCAAGGGACACTGGATACCATTGACCACAGTCACAGAGCCAGGCTTAATGGCAGAGTTTGAGCTGTTCAGGGAGTTGATGTGTAAAACTGTATGTGTCCTGAGGGTGGACAAGGAGGCTTATCTGCGAGGAATCTGTGAGGGGGTAGAACATCACCTGTGGTCAAGTGATTCTCGTCTTGCTTACAGGTGAATTTATGCATTGTTTTCCACCAAGTCCATCCCTCGGTGTACTGAAGTTAGAGCGGATGGTGATCGTCTCTCGCCAGAGGAGTCCGAAGTGAAGGCCCTCTGTGATGGCTACTTTGAGCGGCTGTACGAGGCTGACCCACCAGCTGTCAAGTTGGATGTCAGGGGTGTCACAATCACAATCGCTGATCCTCCAATTAACTGTGATCCACCTTCGTTTGTGGAAACCCAGGCTGCGGTAAACCAGATGAAAGGGGGTAAAGCTCCTGGGATCTGTGACACCCATGCTGAACTTCTCAAAGCTGGTGGAAATGCAGTACTCATGTTGTTGCATGCAGTTCTGTGCTCTGCCTGGAACACAGGCATCATCCCAACTGGCTGGAGGAGGGTCCTTGTTGTCCCTCTCTGGAAATGGAAGGGTGATAGCCAGGACTGCAACAACTACCGAGGGGTGACGCTGCTCTCAGTGCCGGGCAAGGTCTTTACTCGGATAATTCTTGATAGGGTTCGCCACCTTCTGCTTGAGTACCAGCACCCAGAGCAGTCAGAATTTACAACAAAGTGGTCAACTATTGACTGTGTCCTTGCTCTCCTAATCCTCACCGAACGTAGACGAGAGTATCGGCAGGAGCTGCTTGCAGCCTATGTTGAGCTCTGCAAAGCATTCAATTCAGTTAATTGGGATGCCCTTTGGAGGAATCTCTGTCTTCGTGGGGCACTACCAAAACTGATCAATCTGATGTATGAGCTACACTCTGCAACTGAGAGTGCTGTGAGATGTGGTACCACCATCTCTGACTGATTTCCAGTTGTTACTGGAGTTCTTCAGGGGTATGTATTGGCCTCCAACTTTTCAGCATTTGTATGGACTCGATTGTGGGAAGGATGTTGGAGAGATCCAGCTCCGCTGCATTCGTTTGCGAGTGTCAAGATCTCTGACCTTGATATCACAGACAATGCAGTCTTCTTTGTGGAGACTCTGAATATCCTTTTGGGGACCCTTTTGGTGCTGAATGAGGAGTCGGAGCTGGTGGGATTATGGAGTTCCTGGTCAAAACTAAGATCCATGTTTTCATTGACATCTTGAATGCTGCTATCTTGTCTGTACCAGTTTGTGGTGAGGATGTTGAGCTCACAGAGATATTCACTTACCTTGGTGGTGAGATTCATGTCTCTGCTGGCTGTGAGTCAGAGGTCAATGGACATCTGGGTCAGGCATGGGGAGTCATGGATTCACTGGATCATGGGGTGTGGATCTGTCGGTGCCTGTGCAGGAGGACGAAAGTCCAAGTCTTCATGTCGTTGGTACTTCCAGTCTTGCTCTTTGGATGTGAGACTTAGACTCACACAATAAACCAGGGATCTGAGACCAGGGAATCATTTGACCAGGGATTTGAGGTGAAGACTTAATTCCTTTGGTACCAGATCTCTTTGGAGAATGCCTGGCTATCGCAGGTTGGACTTTTTCTCCAACGAGCAGTTGCTGACAGAGGTTCAAATGAGATTTGTGACTTGCATAGTCCGTGAGCATCAGCTGTGGCTGTATAGACATGTGGCTCATTTTTCTGATGCTGATCCCGCTCACTAGATTCTCTCAGCGAGGAAGCCCCGTAAGTGGAGGAGGGCCAATGGACCAACTATGTGCCTCGTGGTTGCAGCAGGTTGATCAGCATCTCAAGGAGATGGGGATGGGTGAGGAATCTGCCAGGGGGTGACCAGACGGAGGCCCCTGGAGTACCAGCAAAAAGTGGACGCAGTGACACGCTGCTCCGGCGGATGCTACCATACCTGACCTGAATAACTTCTGTTGGATTCTGTAATCTGGCTCCTCCAACACTTCCAGCAACCTTATTCTCCAGATCTGGCAGGAGAGCCTGGAAGAAGGTACACTTGCCTCTGAACTGTCTAGCCTGGAATCAAATCGGGTCTCAGCTATAAACTGCCATCCTGGTGTTTCACAGGCAGGGCGAGGCATCAGTGTGTGTGTGTGTGTGTGTGTGTGTGTGTGTGTGTGTGTGTGTGTGTGTGTGTGTGTGTGTGTGTGTGTGTGTGTGTGTGTGTGTGTGTGCGCGCGCGCGCATGCCATCCCCCTTTCTACTGGCATCAGTTGGGGGAATTTAAAGATACCACGTTGTCCTTCTCAAAGAGTATCATTGGCACTCTGGAACCATTATCACCAAAACCCTGTACACATTACGAATTTCTGCTGAAACTTTCAAGGGGCACTGCATCAGCTGCACAACTGTGCCCCCAGAAAGTGATGCTATGTGCAGCAAGTGCTGCATAGCAAAGAAGAAGCATTCTCTGGATTTTGTTGCATGTTTTTATTTTCTAGTCCAAAAAATCCATGTACTGAAGTTTTATGCACTCCCAAAAATGTTCCACAATGATTCCTTGGGCAAAACCAGATCAATGGTCTCTTTGCCCAGCTGAAGTTCATGTTGGCAAAGATCCAGTTTCCCCTTGCTCAGCCCACCTAGTTGTCTCACCAGAGTCCTCTCATAAATTTTGCAGATATGAAACAACAGAGAGATGTCCCTTGTTGTTCCAGCATTACAGCCAATCACCTCTATTGAAGAGGGTGGTAAATTATTGCCTTACGACATTCACTTGGCATTCTCCCTGTGTCCCATATCACTTACAGTACTCGTGGCATCCAGGATTGCTATTTCTGGTTCACCACTCTTAAAAACCTCTACCTTTCCATTCTCATTCCTTTATTCGCTCTAGTAGCCATATCGACTTTAATGGTATCATCTTCACCTGGATTTAATGTTTTGGCAACATCCATGTCCACTTCATGAAGTTTACATCAACCTCAATCAATCAACTTGGTTTTACATCTACGATAAATACCTGCTCCTTGAGGGAGCAGAAGGGAACGGGAATGGGTATGGGGGGAGGGGGTCGAAGGGTGGAGAATGTGTATGTGCATACACATACCGTGCAGATGGTTGTATGTTAATATTGTTCTTCTTCTAATGGCCACCATGATTCCCATGTTCTTATGGGGGTGGCCAGGGGAAAGTTTGGCCCATGTCTTTCAAAAATCTGGCTGGCTCGAACTGAAGTTCGAATAAGGTTAGTGCAGGATTTTGGAATTTGTCCATGTTGCCAACGATAGCTCACCTATTCACAAAGAACACCGTGGAATGTTTTACATCCACCAACTAATGCAGCAGATGGGACACCCAGTTTATCGTCCATCCGAGGAACGACTCACACATTGATGAATCGCCCTACCTGTGAAACACCACAGTAACAGTTTATAGCTGGTCCGGGATTCAAACCCAGGCTAGACAGCTTAGAGGTGAGTGTGCATACTTCCAGGCCATCCTGCCAGCTCCTGTGTTCATATTATGATGATTATTAATATTCTTATCATGCCACACCATGTACAGAGTGGCCACAAAGTCCTTATGCACGCAGTTATAATTTAGTGAGAATTTATCTGGATGCTTCCCTCCATTCTCTGCACAAATTTGAATTTTTCTCCATGTTCTTCTGGACATCTTCCATGTTGAGGGTTGGAGGTCATTAAAGCAGCTAATGACAGCTGTTTTGAGGTCTTCAACTGTTGTTCGGTGGAGATGAGAAATTTCCTCTTTCACAATGCCCCAAGGCGAGTTGTCACATGTTGTTAAGTCCGGACTTCGAGGAGGCCACACTATCTCAGATCCATGTCCAATCCATCGTCCACTGAATTAGTCGTCGAGATATTCTCTAACTGTGACAGCATAATGTGCTGGTGCACCATCTTGTTGCAGGACAGCTGATTCTTGGCAGTGGAGGACCTCAAAATAGTTGTCAGGGGGCTGCTTTTATGACCTCCAACCCTCAACATGGAAAAGAAGATGTCCAGAAGAACATGGAGAAAAATTAAAATTTGTGCAGAGAATGGAGGGAAGCATCCAGATAAATTCTAACTAAATTCTAACTGCGTGCAGAGGGAGTTTGTGGCCACTCTGTACATTAGATGCACTGATGCTAAAAACAGAAACTGTCATACTGCTGAAATACTGCAGACACATCATGCATGCAGAAAAAGAAAAGTCTGGAGAAGTAATCCATGCTGGGTAGAGAAAGAGGGAAATGGGGTAAAGGCTGCAAACCAAGCTGCCTCTGCCAGAGCTTTGGAAAGCGGGGCAGGATAGGGATGTTTGGAGAAATCTGATCATGAATGTCCCCAAGGTTAGCCACTGGTTGTAATAATTATGGTTACAATAATAATTCTTACTTCAGGTAGGTGTGTGAACCAGCGATTCTTAGCCTACATACTGCTTTTGTGTAAGTATGTCCAATTTTCTCCAAATTTACCTAAGGCGAGTATAAACAATTATATTGACCATTATGAATGGGGTTATGAATCATATAAAGGTCACAATTGGGCCGAAAGGATGTTGGGGGCAATCATGATATAAGTGAATGTCCCCAGACGTCCCTTAATGTCTATAAAAGGCCCCAATATATAGGTTATTAACAATCCATATACAGTCCACATATGATCTGACAGCAGTGGGACACATCATTCATGCATGAAGACTCATTTAAGCACCTTTATTAGCTAAAGATCATTGCGGCCTAGCTAGCAGCCACATCGAGGCCTAGAGAGTTGAGAAGGCTCAGATCCGTTAGTCTGTGGTGGATGTCATTAGCTTAGAATGACTCAAGGATGTCGGGTTTCCTCCAAATTCCTTTCAGTTTAGTGTTAAACAACAGTCGCAAATGGTTAAAAGTGTAATCACATGTTGGACAGAATTGACTGAAGAGTTTGTGGTTAAAATAATTTTTACTTCCTGTAAGCGTGCCCCACGAAACGTTATAGTACGTTATTTATACACATTAACACGGAGTTCATCCAAAGCAGAAAACCACCTGGGGGAGGGGGGAGCAAATGAAGTCACTACAACCTCCATCATATGCATGGTGTTGGCTTAATGGTTCGGGTGGTGGGCTTGGTATCCTGGGATCCCAAGTTAAAATCCCCCTCGGCTGTTGAATTAATACAATGTGGGGTCGACTCGGCCTGTCATCCTTTCGAGGTCGGCATAATGAGTGCCGGCTTGCTGGTATCCTGTGTCGGAGTGGTGACCCGTCCAGGATTGTGCCCAATAGCCAAGGAGATGCTTAGGCAGCACCAACGCTCTGCACAGAGTATGGTCCCAATGGACGGATGCATGGAACCTCCATCATTTGACCCCCTAGTTCCCTGGCAAGTCTGGCTGAGATCGGATGAGTAAGGACCGAATGTATTGTGGTCAGACAGACCGACAGACACCAAATTGCATATTTTAGTATGATGATTTGAATATTATCAGCAAACATACAATTATCATGTCACTAACGACTTGTAACATTTGAAATGCTCAGCACATTCTCTGAAACGTTTATTTTAGGTTGTTTTGCATTTGTGTGTTATGTGCAGCTGAGTGATTGTTTCTATTTCTCAGTGATTTGTAACTTTGCTATAATTAGGCACCTCCACTTACACAGAAAACAAGCTTTTCCTCAGAGCCCACACACCCAATTAAACAGCTTTGGGAAGTGTTTTGTTCTTCAAGTTACGTCAAAGGCCAACTCTTTCCATATTGAAGCAGCACGTTTGGTTTTCACCAAAACTGCCTGTGTTAAAAATTTGTTTATTGGCTTAACCTCAACATGTCCTACTACATCTCAGAAAATAAACAGAGACGAAGCCAGATAGTACTCGCATGGGGCACCTCCATGGAAGGTCTGGTGTTGAAGGCTGAAGGAGAGGAGGACATGTCAAGTTGGTAGCGTGGTCACCTATGACACTATACGACTGCAGAGTCAGCAACAGGCATTGCATCTCAGATCATGCCTTCAGACGGGGACATGAAAATGGCTGCTCGATCTACGTTTAGGGGTTGTACATTAAAGATCCCATGGCGTCTCTTGAAAATGTTATGCGTATGTCTGAAATACCTGCAGGTATTTGAATGGAACATTCTAAATTCCTGTCCTGATGTGCATGAACACGCCAGCCAGCCCTCAGGTCTGAAGCAATCAACAGGCCAAATTCGTAATTGAATCCCGTTCCAACATGTATTCACTAGAATACGAACAGAATCTCCCCTCCTACTACTCAATTACAAATATGGTCGCAATTATTCCCACCCTCTTCTGGGGTCCACCAGGAAGGGTTTTTGGCCCAAGTCTTTCATGCGATGGCTGGCCAGGCCTTACATTTAACTGAAAGAGGCAAAAATTTGTAATTTGTTCCCGGCTTTGGTGATGACCTGTCTACTTTGCGAAAAACACCGTGTGATTTATGCGGCTCAACGATAAGAGCTCCCCCTCAACACCATAGTCAGAATCAAATACGATTGGAATACTTAAGATAACTGTAAAGAGATTTGTATGGAAACAGTTGGTTAGGTTGCTGGTAAGAATTCGGTTTATAGTAGGCCACGAAGAAATATATTGTATTAGTAAAAAATGTAGTGTGGACACAGTACAGACATGACCATGATCATCAATCATGTGATCACAGACTACCAAATATGTCACACCGAGGCTGCCAAACATGTCCCGTCTCTTTCAACGCTGTCGCTGACGATTTGCCAGCAAGTGATGAAACCGGTCCAGCGGCTGATGGGGGCATGCGGAACGTTGGGGGTATTCATACATGTGCTGCTTGTAAATGTTTGCAGCTGTAAAGGGGAGAGTTTGAAACAGTAAAGGGCTGACCTTGGCACATTTTCTTGGTTGCTTTATGCAACCTTCTTTGACTAGAAGGGCGCAGTGTTGATAAATTAATTATATAGCCCGGGTCACAGCTGGTGATGATTGATTTGGTCATAATTGATTGGTTGTTTTCTCCAATTATGGGTTCGAGACATGATTGGGATTTTTTTTTTTTATTATACCTCTGCCACCGAAGGTGTAAGGAGGTTATGTTTTCACCCCTGTCTGTCTGTTTGTCTGATTGTTACTTATAATATATAAATATATATATATATATATATATATATATATATATATATATATGTTTTTGACAAGTATGTTGATCGCTGCCGTTTGTTACTTATGAAATCTAAAGATTTCCGAAGTATATTGATGACTTCCGTCATCTGTTTGTGTGTGTGTTTGTTTGTTGTAGGCACAATAACTCGAGAACGGAAGAAGCTACTTACATTACACCTTACATGGTCAAATTACACCACGTGATTCAGGAGGGTGGTGGCTAGCGCTGATTAGATTTTGGTCAAAATCGGTCAAAGGTCAAGGTCACAGTGAGGTAAAACATTCGATTTTTGATGGTTTGGTACAGAATCATCGTAGAAACTTCTGGTTTGCGTCGCTACCTTCTCGAGAGACAGCTTTTATTAGACAAGGTCAGAGGTCAAGTTGACGATTTCGTAAGTACCAGTCTATGACTGCTTGTTTGTTTATCTCTCCGCTCACCTTTAATCGCCCACAGGTCACAATTTTAAACCGATCTTCACGAAACTTCACCAAATGGTGGAGTTGGTGATCCAACAGAATCCTATTTATTTTTGAGGTCAAAAGGTCATCATCATAGCTCAAAAGATCAACAACCTACTTACATTTCTAAAATCCTCAATTTTCATCCACTTGACTTCAAATTTGAAGAGGATTTGCATATCTGGTAAATGAATTCAACCACCAACTATGTTTGAGGCCAACTTAGGCCAAAAGGTCAAAATAGGGCAAATTTCTAAAATCCTCAATTTTCATCCAATTGAATTGAAATTTGAAGAGGATTTACACATGAGGTCAGTGAATTCAACAACCTATTATTTTTGAGGTCAACATAGGCCAAAAGGTCAACATAGACCGAAATGGTCAACATGGACCGAAAATGTCAACATCGACCAAAAAGGTCAACATCGGCCAAATTTCTAAAATCCTCAATTTTAATCTGATTAACTTGAAATTTGAAGAGGATTTGCAAATCAGGTTTTCTTTTTGTCTACATTGTCGAGGCTCGTATGAGAGCTAACACACAACGCACAGCAAGGGGGCATGAGACAAGAGGGCGGGAGAGGGAAGGACAAAACATTGGGGAACAGAGACATTAGGAGATCTGTGGAAGGGAGAAGGATGGGGCTGGGAACACGGGGTATACAAGATGGACATTACAGGGACTTTCAGGAAGGAAAGCAGGGAATTTGAAGGAGGTGGGCTTGGGGTGGATTAACGGAGGTAGAAAAGATCGAGGTTTTGGATGGGGGAAGATAAGAGGTGGTGGTGAACAGCTGTTTTGAAGACCTGGTGGGAAGAATAGAATTGAAGAGTGTAGGAGTTTATTCTAAAGGTGGGAAACAAGTAGGAATGAAAGTGAAGGTGAGCAGTGATTCATGATTTTGGGAGTTTTACCAGGAGGGGGTTGCTGGCAGACCTTGAGAACCCTGCGGAAATATGGGGGGGGGAACATATCACAGAAAGAGCAGGGGAGGTGAGACCGGAGAGGAGACGGTCAAAAATGGAAAC
The DNA here is from genome assembly GCF_056783735.1 of Eptatretus burgeri. Classification (NCBI taxonomy): domain Eukaryota; kingdom Metazoa; phylum Chordata; class Myxini; order Myxiniformes; family Myxinidae; genus Eptatretus; species Eptatretus burgeri. The sequence continues at coordinate 81,037,494 of NC_140968.1, read as the reverse complement.
ACCACCGACCTGCCTGGAGTGAGACAGTGAGAGGCCCAAAGGCTCAGCCTCACTGCGGGAGATACCAATGATCCTAAATATCTTGGTTTCCACAGTGTGAAGCCATGGAAGGTAAGAGGAATGAGCACCAGCCCAGAGGGGATAGCAGTACTCCATCAGGCTGCTGACAAAAGCTTTGTACGTGATCAGGAGCTCAGGTGGCCCGAGGAAGGACTTTGCATGACAGAGGATTCCCAGTCGGTGACTGGCTTTGGCAGCCAGGTTGGAAATGTGGCTTTCCCAAGAAAAATCCTGGCAGATTGTGAGACCCAGAAGCTTGAATGAAATGATTTCTTCCAGAGGATTGTTGAGAAAGTGGATGGGGGTGGGGGAGGGGATCTAAATGGTCCTTTCAGAGGGACATAGTGTGACTCATTGGGACTGACTCAATGGGTCAGCTTCTCGACCCGGATCTCAACCAACGGTACTCCATCTCTTCTGGATCTGATTGTTCTTCCTCCACTTCAATCGGTTCTTCTGACCAGTGGACATCTCTCTGGCTTTTATTAGAGAACCACCTCAGTGCAGTCGAGCCTGGAATTTCACTCAGGCTGACTGGCAGGGTCTCCAAGCAGCCATCAAACTTATAGACTGGTCTCCCATGGCTACTTTCTCCAACATCAACTCATCCTGGGAATTCTTTCGAATAAACTTGCTCTCCCTCATGCACACAGATTTATCCCCTCTCGTCTTCAGTTGTCCTACCCTTCCTCCCGCCCTTGGTTCACTGAAGCTTGTGGCGAGGCAATTGTCGTGAAGCAACTTGCCTTTGCCTCATAGAAAGCAAACCCAACTGAGGGCAATCTCAGTTCCTTCCACAAAGCTCGGAACAAGTGTGTATCTACCCTCAGGAGAGCAAGAAAACAACATCTTTCGAAGCTCAAGTCTGAACTCCCAAACCTCTCTCCCTCCTCCAAATCCTGGTGGCATCTAATCAAATCTGTTTCTGGTGTATGTTCCCCCTCCATCCCTCCGTTACCTGAAATGGCCGCACTGCTGATTCCGCACTTCAAAAGACTGAATGCCTAAACACGGTGTTTGCATCTAAATCGTGTGTCTAAAACCCATTGCTTTCTGTACCCACCTTACCCAGTCGCACCCAACTGTCCCTGGACTCTGTGACATTTTCTTCTGACAAAGTGGAGAGTTTGCTGTCAAACCTCGACTCTGATTCTGGAACCGGTCCAGACGGCATCAGCCCACGTGTCCTCAAAGCTCTCTCTCTCTCTCTCTCTCTCTCTCTCTCTCTCTCTCTCTCTCTCTCTCTCTCTCTCTCTCTCTCTCTCTCTCTCGCCCTGCCCTGCCCTGCCCTGCCCTGCCCTGCCCTGCCCTGCCCTGCCCTGCCCTGCCCTGCCCTGCCCTGCCCTGCCCTGCATAAAAAAGGTACAAAAACAGATCCCTGTAACTACAGACCAATCAGCCTTTTCCCAATCATCAGCAAGGTTATGGAATCCATCATCGCTTCAGACATTAAATCCTTCCTCTTCTCCAATGGCTTGATTTCCGATCATTCATTTGGTTTCACACCAGGTCACTCTACCCTGGATATACTGCTTCTGCTCTCCCAACTATGGATGGAGGTTCTCAATGCCAGCCATGAAATCAGACCCATATCGCATGCTTTTGGCATGGTCTGGCACCCTGCCCTGCTCACCAAACTCTCTTCCTATGGTATCCAAGGCCATCTCAACTCATGGTTCGCAAACTTCCTCTCCTGTCGCAACCAAGGTGTGGCCCTAAATGGAGTTGTCCTATCCTCTCTTCCTGTCCAGACTGGAGTTCCTCAAGGTAGCGTTCTGGGCCCTGTTCTTTTTCTGGTTTTCATCAATGAGCTCTCTGACTCTCTGGAAAATCCTCTATATCTCTTTGCTGATGACTCCACCCTCTGTCAAACCATCTGTCATCCCCCAAATTGGCAAGCAGCAGCTTCTTCACTCACTGCAGATCTGGATAAAATCACAAACTGGTCCAACACGTGGAACATGTCTTTCAAGCCGGACAAATCTCACACTCTCATTCAATTTCACTTTTATAGGTCAATAAATGATCTCATTCTCACAGGTCAATTAATTCAAATACCAATTAATTTTAAGGTGAATATCTATCTATCTATCTATCTATCTTTCCATATTTATATATATATATATATATATATATATATATATATATATATATATATATATATATATATATATATATATATATATATATATATATATATATATATATATATATATATATATATATACATATTCACATCATTATATCTATGTATCATTATATCTCAAAAAGTTGTGGACGAATTATGACAAAACTGGGTGGATGAGTTGTTTCGGTGACAAGAACAAGCGGATTAGATTTTGGTTCAGATTCAGCCCATAAGTGGGATACAAAACGTGAACTGTTCAGCCTGGTGGACGTCTATGCTCTTCCGAGTGCTGTTCTATTTTGTTCTGTTTTGACAAGTGTCGCTCCATGAGTGATTTTTCATTTGTTTGTGTACAGGATATCTCAAAAAGTTGTGGACGGATTCGGATGAAACTTGGTGGACAAGTTGGTTGTGTGGCCATGACAAATTGTTTCGATTTTGAAGATCCGTATCCAGATCTGAATTTGAGGATTATTTAACTTTTAAAGTGATTCTTCACCATTGAGAGATGGGGCCAGAACCAATATGTATGTTTTGGGCCCGATACAAAACCGATATATTGTATGATATTTCAAAATTGTATTGGGCCCGATATGTTCTCGTGGATCAGACATTACGTGGTGGAGGTATGCACTCTTCCGAGTTCTCTTCGTGTTCAAAAATGTATTTGGCCCGTTATGTTCTCGTGGATCATGGTGGAGGTATGTACTCTACTAAGTGCCCTTCTAGTATTTTAACTGCTATCGTCATTGCACATGGTACTTGTTTGGCAGCCTCAGTGGTGCACAGTTCTTTCCATGCTGTCCCTGACAATGACCCAACAAGCGATGCAATTAGTCCAGTGGCTGATCGGGGCATATATCCTTGGGGTTCTTTATACAAAGTCAAGGCTCGTGTTAGAGCTCAAACACAACTGAACAAAAGGAGCAGTAGAAAGGGTGTGGGTAGGGGGAGTGGGGGAAGGAGTATCAACAGCAGGGTTCAAGGACAAAATAGCAGGAGACTTGGAGAATCAGGGATGTGGGGAGGAATGAGGGGTCATGGAGGATGCATTTGGTGGACAAGATGGATACAAGAGCAAACTCTCAGGAAGGAGAAACTGTAAATTTGGGAGGAGGTGGGCTTGTGAGTGTGGAGGGTGTGTGTTTAACAGGGGTAGAAAAGATGAAAAAAGCTTGGGTGGGGTGATCTGATGTAATATGGTGGAGAATAGCTGTCTTGAATACCTAGAAGGAAGAATGGGTTTCAAGTGAAAGTGGAAGTTGGTTCCACACACTGGAAAAAAGAGGAACAAATGAGTCTCGCTCAAACAAATGAGAGCAGCAATTCTGGATTTTGGGAGTTTCACCAGAGGGGGGTTGATTGTGGACCAGGTGTGCCCTGCAGACACCTGGGGGGGGCAAGGGGGGAAAAGCACAGAAAGAGCAGATGGTGCAAGATCAGAAAGGAGGAGGTCGAAGAGAGACCACCGACCTGTCTGTAATGGGAAAGTGATAGGCTCAGAGACTTGGCTTCATCATGGGAGATTCACATGATCTTGAAGGCCTTGGTTTCCACGACGTCAAGCTGAGCACTGTGTGAGGCAGATGTGCTAGCCCAGTGAGGAGAGCAATACTCCATCAAGTTGTGGATGAAGGCCTTATATGGACATAGGAGTTCAGGGGTGCCAAAGGACAATTTTGTATGATGTCCAGTTGGTGACTGCCTTTGGAGACCAACTTTGAAATGTCTTTTGCCCAAGACAGTTGATGACCAATAGACCCAGGAGTTTGAGTGACTGAACTTCCTCAAGAGGATTGTGAAGAAAGTAGTTAGGAGGGTTTGCCATATGGTCCTATTGGAGAGAGAAAGTGAGTGTGAGATTTGTTGGGAATGAAAGACATATTCAAAGTGTTTAACCAGCTTGCCGAGGTCTGAGGAGAGAGAGAGAGAGAGAGAGAGAGAGAGAGAGAGAGAGAGAGAGAGAGAGAGAGAGAGAGAGAGAGAGAGAGAGAGAGAGAGAGAGAGAGAGAGAGAGAGAGAGAGAGAGAGAGAGAGAGAGAGAGAGAGAGAGAGAGAGAGAGAGAGAGAGAGAGAGAGAGAGAGAGAGAGAGAGAGAGAGAGAGAGAGAGAGAGAGAGAGAGAGAGAGAGAGAGAGAGAGAGAGAGAGAGAGAGAGAGAGAGAGAGAGAGAGAGAGAGAGAGAGAGAGAGAGAGAGAGAGAGAGAGAGAGAGAGAGAGAGAGAGAGAGAGAGAGAGAGAGAGAGAGAGAGAGAGAGAGAGAGAGAGAGAGAGAGAGAGAGAGAGAGAGAGAGAGAGAGAGAGAGAGAGAGAGAGAGAGAGAGAGAGAGAGAGACAGAGAGAGAGAGAGAGAGAGAGAGAGAGAGAGAGAGAGAGAGAGAGAGAGAGAGAGAGAGAGAGAGAGAGAGATGCTGCCTGCCTGCCTATCTGAAGGATGAGGGATGTCACGGTGGAGGGTCGAGTCATCAGGAAATAGATGAAGGGGGTTTTCCAGTTGGCTAGCACTCTACAAGAAATTTGGTAACTGAACACACCCCAGATTCATTATATGTGACAAGGATAAACATCAATACCATGACTTATTTTGACTATATCGATGAATTTGTCCCTCGAGGGGCAGATTTTGACACGACACGTGGCAACTTAGAGGTTGCTAGGAATCGAAAGTGGGTTTTATTTTCAGAATTTATTTTTCCCAAATGTGGTTAAAAATGCTTTGTTCACGTCAGTGACACAAATATAACATCAGATGTGAAAAATAACTGTCAATTAAGACGTTATAACGATCGGTAAGCTTGGCAAAGGAGTCACGTGACCTCTCAAATGTGCTAATCGCTAATTGTTTAAAACACCGAAAAGAGTACAAACACAACGATTTAAAGGTAATTTTACTGCTCATCTACAGAAACATGACAGAAATAAATAGACCCCATGATTTTCAAAGAATTTATTTATTTAACATTTGAAGAACATTTGATCCATTTTAATAAATACACGAGTATTTTGTAGACTTGCCATTTGCAGATTTCAATGCTTTTACTCTTTCAGACATAGAACTAACGAGTTCTGAAATGTTCTCTTGTGGGATTTCTGCCCAGGCTTCACGCAAACGGGTTATCAATTCCGCCTGTGATGTTGGTTTCCTGGACTTTTTCCGCACAGCTCGATCCAATATGGCCCAGAGGTGTTCAATGGGATTCATCTCAAGAGACTGACTTGGCCATGGAAGTTGCTTGATTCCATTTCTGTCCTGCCATTCTTTGGTCTTTATTCCAGTGTGGCATGGAGCTCCATCTTTTATGAACAGTGTTGATTTTGACCACCTGACCAGTGGAGAAGACAGGGAGAAGTCCATCCTCAAGAATAGGAATGTATATCGTGGAGTTGATGTTGCCAACACACTCCACAAGCTCTGACCGACCAGCACTTCAGATTGCTCCCCACACCATCACTAAAAAAACCACCGTGTTAAATAGTTGGCTGCAATCGGTTCAAAAATAACTCTTGACTGGGAAGTCTCCAGACCCATACGTGTCCATTGTCAGAAAATTGAGTAAATTGGAACTCATCTGAAAAAAATGACAGTTCGCCAAAACTCCAAGGGTCTGGTGGCCATCTCGTCAGCCCACTTCATTCTCCTTTGAATGTTGGCTGGTCTAAGAAGAGGTTTTCTCCTAGCTGCTCTCCCATAGTAACCTCGTTGATGAAGGTACCACACGGTAGTTCTTGAGTTAATTGGACATCCTCTGCAACATCTGCTGCCTTGCAACGGGGAGTTTTCTCAATGGGCCGCTTGACAGCTCGAAGACACCTTTCTGAGTGCCCAGGTCGACCAGAACAAGAAGCTGTGGATTCCTTCCCTTCACTGGTGAATTTCACCATCACCCGATTGACCGTAGAAAGCGAAATGCCAAGGTTCTGAGCTATCTGACGCTGGCAGACTCCACCTTCCGATTGGCCAATAATTTGACCTCTTTGAAAATCGCAAAGGTCGTGTGCTCCCTGGGTTTGTGGCATAGTCAATTGTCATATGTCACCCAGGAACTCATTTCTGCAAATAAAGAGTTGAATATTAGTACAAATCGCTGAGTAAAACTTGCTTTATACAGATGAAATGAATAAATTTAAGCTGTCTATTTACTTCTGTCATGTCTCTGTAATGACATAACTCTCAAAGGTGAAGGAAGAGTTTGTAGTAAAAGGTTACCACCTTAACTAACTTCTTCAAACATTCACCCTGCGGCATCAGGATGACTGACTACCGAGAGAAATTTCCCGACGAAGTCTTATAACGGGGTCCCACTTCTTAATCACATTGAACACATTGAGCCACAGCTTCGGGTAGACCAAATGGTTGTTCATAACAGGGTGGTGGCACACATTCATTTTGTGGTAGGAGGATTGATCTTCCTGGATGCTGATGGAGGCACAGGGAAGACATTTCTCATAAACCTCATTCTCGCAAAGGTTCGTTCCAGTGGTCATGTCACATTGGCATCTGCAAGCAGTGGGATTGCTGCGCATCTTCAAGGTGGATGAACAGCCCAGTCTACATTTAAGATCCCACCCAACCTGATAAGAACAGAAATGCCAATATGTGCCGTCACATGTGGCTCGGACGGACGGACGGACAGACAGACATGAACCAATTGCTTAACCCAGCTTTTTGCTTGGCATTGCCTCACATTTCGAAAACATATCGTGGATTAGTCTGCATGCACGCCAATCACAGTGCTTCTTGTGTCCAAGTCCTGCCGTGTCCTGGTCATGTGTTGTGCGTGTTCTCTTGCACTGGTGCTACAATGTCTGGTCCATGGGCACCAAGTCGACTATTCCAGTTTATTAACCCTTCCCCAGACCACCAGGTCTAAATTATTTCATGGCTCATCCTTGTTAACTATTTGCCTCCAATGGACGTCTGACTCCATGTGAAGGTGCGTTGGTGGTTGATTGTATGCATAGCTATCAATAACAGTTCGTCACGCTGTCTCACCACACCGCTGTTCGGTTTGCCATGTGGTCAATCGTTTGGATGTTTGGCCAACATAATTGGCTTAACAACCCTCGCATGGTATGCTGTAGATGACATTCTTTCTGTCGAATTTGCTCACCCGGTCCTTATGTTTTGACAGCTGCTTTCAATGTCTATATAACAGCTCTCATGTTGGCCTGCAAGTGCGAGCTGAGTGTCGTATGCGCTGACGGTGATGGAAAGAGACGGCGAAGTGTTAATATGAACAGCTCTGCTTACGAGACACTATTCGCTTGTGCTTGCTGTCTTCAGAGCATCATGGAAAGGCAAGCAAGTTTTATGATGAGTAAAAGCAATTCATCCTGGGATCGAAACTGCAGAATTCGACAATAGCTCATTAAAACGATTCTTGCTCTTTTCACATTGAGCTTTATTGACAACAGGTTGGGTCGCTTGATCAAGATCGGGTTATTTGGACTTTATTATTAAAACCTCAAGAACATCATTGTTTGCAGCTGCAGCAAAGAAAATACATTCGGGAGTGCAACACGGCAATGATGTGCCAAACGGCCTCCTAATTTCCATGTTTAATGTTGTTCAGAATTGTGCGACCACTCCTTACTCTCGGTGTATTCCCACGAAGACTGTGATCCCTTTGTACAGCGTGGCGGGCAATGACGGGCCCCATGTGATTCACTGCGTATTGGTACAGCAAATCACAAGTTTAAACCAGATTAATGTTCTGTTTAGGGGTTATTGTTGGTGAAGCATCCACTTCCACTTTCCATTGTTTATCATGTTTGGAGTTCCACTAAGTTTTTGAGCATATTTTTGATATTGTACATTTTATTTTACATTAAAACGTGTCTTCAAAGAAACCCAAAATGGGGCTTCTTTAACTTTGGCCAAACTTTATGTTAATTTTCATTCGGCAAACAAAATGTAAATATTTCACTGCAATTGGTTCGATTCTTGACATAGCGTTGACCTTTGAATGGGAAGCGCGGAAGCATAAGTCAAGCTCTGACCCTGTCCCAACCGAGGGGCTACATGATATGCGAAGGTTGATCGGTCTAAATGCCGTTATTTCATGTTTAGCTTATCTGGAATTTACATTCCAGATAAGGTATTGTCATCACGCACCATCCGTCCGTCCAACTCCTTTTTTGATTTCTTCGGCCAAACCGCTGAGCCAATCCGGCTGAAATTCGGCAGCAACGTTCCTTTCCTGACTGACAACAGGAATTGCAAAGCTTGTTCTGGGCACATGACTTTAAGTAGGTCAAAATGGCCGACATTAAATTTCTTCAAAAATCTTCTTCTCCAGACCCACCGGTCAGAATGCTACCATATTTGGGTTACAGCATTAGGACAGGGTCGTGATGTTAAATTGCGGAGGTCATACCAATCACATGACCGGAAGTATGTCAAAATCGTAGACCAAAAAAAACAACATAAGGTCAGCGCCCAGATAAGCTTCAGGTCCAGTGGTCCTTTTTTTTTAAATTTTACATTCATTTGATTAATAATTTTATTTTTGTATTGTGACATTAACCTTTCATATGTTAAAATAAGATGGTACAGCAAAGTTTTGGGAAATTGGGTAAGTGGGTTGGAAACGTACAAGGAACAAACAAATGAAAAATCACTCATAGAGTGATACTTGGCGAAATGTAACGGCACTCGGTAGAGCGCATACCTCTCTCTGTCAAGCTGAAGACTTTACATTTTGTCTCCCACTGATAGGTCAGATCTGAATCCGGACCTTAACAAGAATCGAATCGGCTTATTCTAGTCAACGAACCAACTCATCCGCATAGTTTTGTCATAACTCATCCATAACTTTTTGACATATCATGCTGCACAGTTTTTGGCCCCATCTCTCAATGGTGAAGAATCACTTTAAAAATTCTCATAACCGGATCTGGATTTGAATCTTCACCAAAATTGAATAAATTTGTTCTTGTCACACACCCAACCTGTCTACGAACTTTCTGCGGAATCCATCCATAACCTTTTGAGATATTGTGTAATTTATTGGTTTCTCTCAATGGGGAGGAATCATTTAAAAAATTCTCAGATCCGGATCCGGATTCGGAACTTCACCAAAATTAAGCATGACTGTCCTTGGCGAGTCACCTACCAAGACAAAAAATTTCAGAACGATTGCCTGAAAACTGTGGCCAAAAATCGTGTGACAAACAGACAAACGATATAGGCAAGTTCAGTCATGCGATCAAGATGGGTCACCTGATCAAGTAAAACATCAAGAAGATTGATGTTTTAAAGCTGAAACCAAAAAGAAAATTAACTCGGGAGTGCAACACTGCAATGACGGGCCAAATGGCCTTCTCATATCTTGTTTTAGGTTGTACAGTTGCTTGCGATCACTCGTTACACTCAGTGTAGTTCCACGGAAACTATAGATCATTTGTATATTACTTTCCGCTGGCAGAATACCCGCCCTACGGACGATCTTTTTCCAGGCATACAACACATTCTTCTGACGCATACCTTTATTTGGGTCTTATTTCAGCAACTGACAGCTCTGTATAGGCAAGAAAGCATTTCTGTATCGGCAAACCGTTTGATGTTTCACTAATTTTGACCATGTAATCTTTGTCAGTTTGACAGAGTTGTCGGGCCGAAGCCTCCAGATTAGAGGTGACACTTTGGTGTAGGACATTGTCCAATGGAGATCGGGGAGTGCGCGTCACACTCCACATGTTTTGATTTACCCGCTGATCGCAGCGCGTGCCTTCCGGAAGAATGGTTTGCATTCGTAAGAACAATCGTCTGGGTGGCAGACAGACAGTTGTTCTTTGTGGATTATGCGAATGTATCAACAACGAATAGTGGTTTTACCATGTGAGACATAATCCATGGCAATGCTCACCATTACAGTCAGGAGATGCATCTGATATACATATATATATATATATATATATATGCATATATATATATATATATATATATATATATATATATATATATATATGTGCATATATATGCATATATATGCATATATATATGCATATATATGCATATATATATGCATATATATATATATATATGCATATATATATGCATATATATATATGCATATATATATATATGCATATATATATATATATGCATATATATATATATATATATGCATATATATATAAGCATATATATATGCATATATATATGCATATATATATATATATATATGCATATATATATATATATGCATATATATATGCATATATATATGCATATATATATGCATTTATATATATATTCATTTATATATATATGCATATATATATATATATATATATATTCACATATATATATATATATATATGCATATATATATATATATATGCATATATATATATATATATATATATATATATATGCATATATATATATATATGCATATATATATATGCACATATATGTCAGACCAGCTATTCGTTGTGGATACATTCCTGAAAAAAATCCATGAATGTAGGGGCATTGTTTAAAAAAATATATATATATATATATATATATATATATATATACATACATAGATATATATATATATATATATACATACATAGATATATATATATATATTATATTTCTACATATATATATATATATATATATATATATATTTCTACATATATATATATACAGTAAGTCCTCGCTAACCGGAAGTTCGCATATCGTAGTTTCGATTTTTCGTAATTTAGTTTTAATGACCAATTTTTCATTTATCGCAAACATTTTATGCCTATCGTAATGTCATTGCAAGGAAAAACGCAAAAAAAAGTTTCAAACTGCCTGCAAAAAACAACAATCACACAGGATGCGCATAAACACACTTTCACTTTACTGCGCATGTACTGTATGCTGTACTGTACGTATTCTCTTCACGCTCGCCTGCATACCTTCCAGTATGAATCCCAAGCGACCCGCAAGTCTTTAGCCGAGCACACCTCGTTTCAAGAGACTACGAAAGGCTGTCACATTGCAGGTGAAATTGGATATAATTAAAAGACATGAACGAGGTGAAGGGACAACGGAAATCGGCCGCGCGCAGCAATCGCTGCATCGACTGTACATTCTGAAATGAGAGCGAGAGATGAACCTTCAGAGTTTAGGCTTTATTCCATTTGATTGGAGCCGCTTCTGTGGGCACACCAGGAAATACAGGTTCAGCTAGGAGTACATAAGCAGTAACGTATACATGTGCAGTTAATCATTGCAGACTAATCCGCGTAAGCACGGAGTTCGATATAATCTCCATTCTCACCAGTCAATGAGCACCTTCAGTTGACGAGCATCAAGTGGACAGCCGATGTCAATAGCAATGCCCCGGGGACAATCCACCCGTGCCGCAGAGACCTCCCCTTATACGCGAGACGCACAACATGTGATCCCGCGTCATGTCCCTTGATTCACGTTAATTCACCACACATTCGATCGTTCAAAGTTCGGCAAAGATAAAGAAAATATCACAGATTGCGACCAGTTCGAGTGCAACGACACTAACGAGAATGAGAGATGGTGCCATGCACAACATGGAGCGTTTATTATGTGTGTGGATAGAAGATCAAACTAAACGTCGCATGCCTTTATCTCTTGCTGTGATACAAGAAAAAGCGCGTAGTTTGTTAGGGCATTGGCCCACGATTACATAATCAATTCTCCAATCATGTTGAGAAGTATCTCCAAGGAGAACAACATTGACAACAAATCTTTGCTGCTTGTAGACAATGCTCCTGCCCATCCTCAGCAAATGGAAGACTGGTGTGAAAACGTGCAGGTAGTATTTTTACCACCAAATACTACCTCACTTTTACAGCCTATGGATCAGGGAGTTATTGCTGCTTTTAAAGCCTATTATGTTAAGCATACCATGCTGCAGCTTATCAAAAAAACTGATAAGGACAAGCTATCAATCAAAGAGTTTTGGTGAACATACAACATAAAAATGGCTTTGGAAAACATGTAGGATTCATGGGCGGAGGCGAGTGCCTCCACAATGAACGCTGTGTGAAAGAAAGTGTGGCCCGAGTGTGTCCACAATTTCACGGGGTTTGCTGATGTTCCGTTGATTACAAGTCAAATTGTAGACCTGGCGCAGGAGGTTGGTTTGAAGAGGTTGACGAAGAGGACGTGGATGACTTACTGGAGTCTCATGCAGAACCCTTAAGCAATGAAGATCTTATGGAGTTGGAACAGCAGTGGGCTCTTGAGGAAGAAGAAGATGCTGTGACACCTTCATCCGAGCATCTCACCATGAAAAACCTCAGCCAAATCCTCAGCTCGTTTGAAAGTGCCACAGAATTTGTTATCGAGCAAGATCCAAATCTTGAAAGGAGCACTGATTTTAGCTGTGTTGTTTATGATGCCCTTTGTTGCTACAAGGAACGTTATGCAGCAAAGAAAAAGAAAGCCATCCAGCCCACTCTCCATGCATTTTTCAAGCCAAAAGATGCAGCACCAACTCCATCCACCATCCAGGATGCTCCTTCAACCAGCTGCCAAGAGACCGTTCCTGCAGGTGAAGAAAGTGACAGCACAGTGTCAAGTGAAGAGGGGGACGATTCTGCCACTCCGCAAGTGTGACTTGTCCACCGCAATCAACTCCGTTCCTCCAGCCTCGGGGTAAGTCGCCACGACCCGAGGAGTGTGTTTTGTTTATTTGTGTTTATGTCCAAAAAATTCCGAGCCAAAAACACATCCCCCCTTTAATACATTGGTTTCTATGGGAAAATATGTTTTGTTTAACACAGTTTCGCTTATCATAAGGTTTTCCAGGAACGCAACTCTTGCGAAAAGCGAGGACTTACTATGTATATATATATATATATATATATATATATATATATATATATATATATATATATATATATATATATATATATATATATATATATATATATATATATATTGTTACAGGCCGGGTGTCGGCCGCCAACCGACCACTCTGAATGGAGCCGCAAGTCGAGTCGGCCCGACCGATCGCCCGGAATATAGATCGCCGCCCGGATAACTCCGAGCGACGGGTCCTTGTACAAGAACCAAAATACGCCAATCGGCAGATCACGTGGGGTAGGGTCGATTGCCAATCTTCAATTTACCTAAATACCCACGTGATCCAACTACCGGGGTGTTCCACCCACGACGGAACTCGTACGGAACAAACCGCCGAGGCGAGCTTGTCCGTGCGCGCTTCCGAGCGGTGTAATCACCGAGAACCGTCGGCCCAAATGTCCCCATATTACAGCAAGCCAACGGCTTTCTAACTCCCAACACACCAAATGTTCAGTCAATGAGGGAATGGACGCAACGAGCAGGTTTACATTCACACAAGGACATTTATTATAATGAAACACGTATGCAATTAAATAAGGCAAAACACGTATGCAATTATACAAGCAACAAAAGCACGACAAAAGAACTATAACCGTCTACTTATTATGTACAGTCATTTGCACTTAACAGCAGTTCCTACTTATTAGACGGGCCCACAGACACATGTACGCATGCGCGCGCGCGCGCGCGCACACACACACACACACACACACAAGAAACGGTGGCTGAGGCCTTTAATCACGAGCTCCAGCTCGGAGGACAGGTGAGCTGAAACTCAGAGCTTGACTCGAACCTTTCCACCTCGTGTGGTCTTCAACTTGTCCGGACCCGGGCTCCAGCGAGAGCGAGCTGGATCCAAATCGTCGCGATCCTTCCCGAGCTCCCGCGAATCCTCCCGCGCTTCTCAACACATGCCGGTGAGACGAGGCGCCGATCCGTCCTGTCGATCATCGCTTCCCCGAGGATCCAACTCCAATAAGAGGCCGATGCGTCGCACCAAGCTGGGAAACAAAATGCAGAACGAAAAGCTCCACGAACCAAGAAGAAGAGGAAGGATAGGAAGAAGAGGAAGAAGCCTCCACTCGCAGCTCGAGCCGAACAACTCGCTCAAGTTCCTTCCCAAACAAAGCAGCAGCCGAAGCTCACTGAGCCAGCCAAAGCAAAAAGCTTACTCCTCCCACGGGACTCAGCACACGAACTCTGCACACGGGACTCAGAACGGGACTCTTCACGAACTCTGCCATGGGACTCCCACGAACTCAGCCCTACCACGGGACTCCCCCGAACTCTTTACACAGGACTTTCATGAACTCAGCCCACGAACTCAGCCCTACCACGGGACTCCCACACGAACTCTTTTTGAACAAAGAAAAGATGTCCTCTTTATCCTTTGCACCCCTTCCCCCGCACCCGGCGTGACTCATGCCCTCGTGATCCACCCCCCCTCAACCACGGGTGGGAGGGAGTTGTTGACGTCACCGCAGGGTTCTTCTTCCTCTTTGCAGAAGAGGGGGAGGGACGTCTCCATTGTTTGCTCCCTAACTATTAAATCGATCCGCAGAGCATCTAATCGATTTCAAAACATTAAACAATGGAAGGTGAGCTATCTAGGGAACATGCACTTATCGACATAGCTGACGAAGGGAACCTGAATGTTGTGTGCAATTGAATTCCAAATTCGTAACAATATGTATTTACAGTAATCCCCCGCTATATCGTGGTTCACCTATCGCGCCCCCGGTTCATCGCGGGTTTTCCTTTGGAACCTAACTAATTTTTTCTGCGGATTCCCCCGGTATATCGCGGTAATAATATATAAAATAGAAATTATTTAAGCAATAAATTATAACGCGTGGCGCTCAAACAGTCACACAACGCACGAGACAAAGTTTCACTTGTGAACTTCGAATATTTTCTACGTTTTTTTCTCCAAGCCCTACGATGCCGCCCAAATGCCCTGCACCTTCTAAGGCTTCTAGCAAGGAACCGAAGCGCCAGAGGAAGGTCTGGACGCTCCAGGAGAAGGTTAAGGTGCTAGATATGCTTCGGGAAGGAAAAAGGTTTGCTGCGGTTGGACGAGCACTGCCAAACTGACCAGACCAGACAAGTCGATCTCCGGCACCTCAAACACGATCACTGCCAAACCGACCAGACCAGACAAGTTGATCTCCGGCACCTCGATCCCGATCACTGCCAAGGCGACCAGACCAGACGAGTCGATCTCCGGCACCTCGAACCCGATCACTGCCAAGGCGACCAGACCAGACGAGTCGATCTCTGGCACCTCGAACCCGATCATTGCCAAGCCGACCTGACCAGACGAGTCGATTTTTTTTTTTGGGAGGCATCCATTCATCGCGGATTTTCACTTCTCGCTGGGGGTGGGGGGTTTGGAAGGTAACCCCCGCGATAAACGGGGGATGACTCTATATGTGTATATATGTATGTATATATATATATATATATATATATATATATATATATGTATATGTATATGTATATGTATATGTATATATATGTATGTATATATATATATGTATGTATATATGTATATATATATATGTATATATATATATGTATATATATATGTATATGTATATGTATATGTATATATATGTATGTATATATATATATATATGTATATATATATGTATGTATATATGTATATATATATATGTATATATATATATATGTATATATATATGTATATATATATATATGTATATATATATATATGTATATATATATGTATATATATATGTATATATATATATGTATATATATATATATATATATGTATATATATGTATATATATGTATACATATATGTATATATATATGTATATATGCATATTTATAAATATTGTTGCGGTTTTCGCGCCCGCCGGCGTGCTGACGGCCACGTAACTCGAATCGCGGCACGTCGCCCACCGGACGGACAATCCAGTCGTGACCCTCTCGGACTAACGCCGGGAACCAGTCACGGGTGGACCTTTCGGTCTCACCGCGATCGAGCCAATCAGCCCCCGCGTGGGATAGGGTTGCTCGCCAAATTCGAACTACCTAAGTACCCACGCGGAGGGTAGACCGGGCGATCGCACCTCGCCGCAGGTCGACTTCGGACACGGGCCACTTAAGCGACCCGTTCCGTACTATCAGAATAACCGAGCGGTGTTATCGTCGACCTCGACGGTTCGATTAATTATCGGGCGTATTCAGCCCACTACCAACCCTTTACGTGAAGCAAGATGGGGATTCAATGGAGGAAAAGACGAAGCGAAGCGGGAGAACAGTTCAACAATAAAGCACATTTATTCGCGACGAACGGAAAGCACACAAATACAATTCCACCAAATGCACACAAAAAAAAGAAAACACAATTCCATTTACACAAAAAGCAAACATAAAAGTGAAAACACAGTGCAGAGCTAATACCGACTACCGAGCACACGGCAACACTTATACAATTCTACTTCACAGACGGCGCCGACAACACATACCCAAAACCAAGGAAAAGAAATCCCCCAAGAATGGGGCAGGCCTGAGGCCGAGACCGGGTCGGGCCTACCCGTCTGGTGATGAGACGCGGAGCGGCGATGGCCCCGCAACCCGCGGGCCTCGTGGACAGTGCCTGGCTGGGGGTGGGAACGGGGCCCCCTTGGTCGCACTATCTCAGCGCGGGGGGAAACAGGAGGGGGTTGCTGATGCTCGGGGTATAGAGGATCTTTATTATCCCTGGTGTGCGTCTCCACCTCGGCCAGGTCGCGCTGCCGGCCTCCCTCGGGCGTGCAGCTCCTGGCACCGACGCGAGCACCCCCTCGTCCGACTCTCTTCAGCTTCTCCAGCCACTGCAGGCTTCGGGCTCCAGACTTCTTTCGTTCTCGTTTGCGACTCTCTCCTGACTGACGAACACCGTCCTTTTATCCCCCCCGTAACTTCGCCTTTGACCCCCTCCCTTTGACCTTTCACCTCGCTCCCCATTGGCCCGAGAAAAAGTGGGCGTGAAGGCTTTTTGATCCACAAATTTGCATATATTGATCGTTCTGGAGGCGGGGCCAATTCGCCCCTCGCTCACCGATTGGACGGCAAAAAGTGGGCGTGTGTCGTTTTTGATCCGTTTTTGAAGCACAAAATCCGTGATTTTGTACACGCTGTTCAACGTGCGCCCTGCACGAGTCCAACACCGGTACCCACAGCGGGGCAAGAACGGTGGCGATGCTACGGTTGTGAGGTGTGCGTGAAGGTCGTGGCGGTTGTGGTGAAGCGGTGGTTGTGGTCGGTGGTTGATGTTGTGGTTGTGATCATGGCGGTTGGTCCAAAATAAAGATAGTAAAAGAAAAACGGCTATCCTGAAGAGTCGCAGCTCGCATAAATGACATGTATTCCCACTAGACAACGGGTTTGGGCCTAACTACACATGCACTTACCGAGATACCTCACCTAAGGGACCTGAATGGTGGTTTGCGAATCTGGTAACCACAACACTACCCCCTTCCCTTTTTACAGACTCGTCCCGAGTCGTCAAATTTTCGTGTGCCATCATGTGTAGTTTTCCCCTAGTACATTTTACCTACGGATCCCTGAGTGCGACATTCATGGTATTCGTGTCCCCAAAATAAATAACCTGAGGGCTGCGTAACTACCTAAACAAACTCACTCACACGGACGACTTAAATAAAATTGCCGGCGCTAGGACATACATGCCGGGGGCGCACTCATATGTACAGTACATCTTACCTTAACTTACAAATTTTACACTAAACCATGGCCCAGGATCATTGACTCTGCAAAAAGAAAGCAGTTAGCAGGGAGCCAGGCTGCCCGCATGCAGTCTCTGGCTCAAACAATGCAGGTGACAGGGAACGTGGCTGGCTGCTCACACACAGTCCAAGGCCTTCCCTTTTGAACTGAACTCAGTGAACCACAACGGTGCTTGGGCTGCACAAACGCAGTCTCCGTGCCAGCTCAAGTGGCACACGCAATGAGCACAACGAATGGATGCATGAACGGTTTGAACTGAATGCAGTGAACGCAAACACGGTGCACGGGCCGCCACTGCAGGCCCGTGTTGTAGCTGCCAACAGGGCAGTTCTTGCAGCTTGCAAACTGTTGCTTTCTGATCCTGGCGCACATGGAAATGAACAGGGGGGGGGCAAAGCAAAAATTGAACGGGGCTGGTGAACGTGGGCAGTGGGCATGGCATGGCAAAGGTGGCAGGCAAACACAGCCCGCAGAACAAGGCCGCTGCAGGCAAACACAGCCGGCAGACGAACTGGCCGGCACAGGCCTCGAAGTACCACAGCTGCAGATGAAGTGGCCGGCACAGGCCTTGAAGCAAAACACGGCCAGCCGATGGCACAGGCCTTGCAGCAAAACAACAGCTGCCGATGAAGTTGGCCGGCCTCCGCCTCGAAGAAAAACACGGCCAGCCGATGGAGTTGGCTAGCCTTTGCCGTTCAGTGGAGGTTGGTGGAGGGAGTGCGGTGGTGCTGGCCACTTGGAAGGCGGGCTCGGACCTACCTACCTGGCTCCCTCCCAACCTATCGCCTTTGCCTGTCACTGTACATACCCACTCCCTTAATTTGTCAAACCCCAATTTAGCCCCAACTTATTTTTTGTTGTTTTTATTTTTACTCCCCCACTATAAATCGTCCCCTAACCCCCTTTATCGTCCTTGTTCGGCTAACCTATCCTGTCACCTAGCCTACTCCCAACCCCTACGTTCCCTTCCCGGAGGGGAATAAGGGAGAGCTAACGTCCTGTGTCGAGGCCCAACGAAGCCTCAGAATGGCCTCCCCAGAGTTCGGCGATCTTACCACCAAGTGGGTCCAGCGGCCCACAACGACAGCGAGGGGATGGATGGTGCGGAGGGGTACATCTCCTAATCTACCCTAACCATTTAACTGTTAAACTACCCCGGGGCTTTCAACAAGCGCCTCTCGCTTAAACTATTGGTTCTAACAACCCAGATTCCCGTCGCCTGTGTTGGTGTCCTCACAATTTCGGGCCTCGCCCCCCAATTTTCTCTCCGTGCCCTCACACGGTCTCCTGGCTGGGACACGTGGCTCCCTTTGGCAGGCACGACCCTCTGCCGAATCTCCCGCTATGGCACCCCCGGGCACTACACTGCCTCCGAGCCTACCAGCTCCCTAACACCGGGGAGTGCCCCCCATGGCACCTCCTCTGAAACGCACACGTGGCAGGCCGGCCTCCCGGGCCCCTTTCCGAGGGTCACCCGTGCCCACAACACTGCCCACGCGGCTAATGGCGCCCCGGGCCCCCGCACCAAGCAGGCGCACCCGTGCCCACTACTCTATCCCGGCCCCCCATGGGCCCTTGGCCTACCGCGGCCGACTAGCCTGGTGCCCGGGGTACCCACTCAGCGATACTCACCTTTCGCAGCCACGCTCCCAAGCCCGTCAACAGGGCTCCTGCACCCCTCCAAATGGGTCTCGAGCCTACTTTCACACCAACAACAAAACGACCTCCATTTTTCAATTTGACTAACCCAGCTAACTCAATCTACACTGACCCCGGGGGTCCCTTGGGCGGGAGTCACTCCTCCCCCCAATCACTCATCGCACCATGCATTCCCCATGCACTCCACTCACACAGACCCGCTGGCCTCACTCACTCAACAAGTACTCACCTCACAACTCACCAACTCTTCAACACACACACCGCTGAACTCTGCCATCCTTCTAACTACCTCCCCTAACTAACTCGTGCTCCCACGTCGTCCCTTAAACTAGTAGCACGTTCCTTTTAACACTACGTAGCTAAGCTACGTCCCCTCTACACATTCACAAGTCTGTCACTGTACTCAAATAATAAATCATTTTATTTCCCAACCTAAATCTGGCTACAATCCCTCTACCTAATCCATTCCACGGACTCCATGAGGACTTACCCCTGCCCCATGAAGTCGGTCTAACTAAGCTAACCCTTCCCCCTAACTAGTTTCCATCCTGTGCCCCGGTAAGGGGGTCTTTCACCCCTTGCCCAGGAATCCTTTGCACCCGAAAGTGAGGCTTGTTCTTTTTTTTCTTTTTTTTCTACATGCGCAGCGCCAGCGCGGCAACTCAGAGCTCGCGCACTTTGCACCTGCCCGTGACGTCATGCAGCTGCACGTGTTCCTCGTCCCTCCTTGGACGGGACCATCCGGCAGAGATACCCCTCCTGCCGGATTCCAACCACACGTGCAGCCATGACGTCACCGTGCGCAAAAAAAAAAAACACAAGCCCCACGTCTCGAGGGATTTCCCACGCGAACACATGTGCTCTGCCCGTTGGAGCTGAACACACACGATCGCGTGGAGAACCCGTCCGGTCCAAATCCATTTACCTGCCTAAACTTTGTCCGTCCGCGGGATCGGCAAATCCACCGCGTGCGTTTCCGGACCGGGACTTCACTCTCGCAAGCGAGCACGTGGTGGTCTCGTGCGTTGCACAGCACGAACCGCGTGCTCACTGCTGGGCGAACCCGGCACGGTCCCCGAAACAACTACAGCCGCTACTCGGCTTTCTCTCCTCTGTCGCCGTCTCCGTCTCCATTCCACACACGCATACCTGCGTGTTACGACGCACACAGTCCACACCATCACATTCACACCGGGAGACGCGGCTGCGTGCTCCCGCATGCCAACCGACATCTCCCTCTCATACCGCTCTCTCACACACATGGTCTCCCTTGCACACAGCGACCTTGCACACGGCCGTTCACTCACGCGTGCCTCACTACTCTCACACCGTGCCTCATCCACACACGCGGGGGCACTCACCCGCGGTACCTCACTCATACACACGGCGACACTCACACACGCGGTCTCTTCCACACACGGTGCCTCACCCACACACGCGGGGGCACTAACCCGCGGTGCCTCACTCACACTCCGTGCCTCATCCACACACGGCGTGCTGGGAAGCACGTACTCCGGCACCATCGCCACCACACCACTCACACGTGGTGCCTCACTCATACTGGCCGTTTCACTCACACACACGGCCTCACTCACACACGGTGCCCCATCCACACCCGGCGTGCTGGGAAGCACGCACTCTGGCACCATCGCCACCACACCACTCACACACGGGGTCGCTTCCACACACGGGGACGCACTCACACCTTGCACCACACACACAGGGACAACCACACTGGGGATTTGTGTCCCCACAAGGGTCTCCGGGGCCTCTACACCCCTCAAGCTCTCCGTGCACCCGTCCACAGCACCCGTCCTCTCAACCTCGCAAAGCACGACCGAACTCACCTGGTCGTGACTCGCCTCAAGGGGGCATACTCCCTCCCCTCGTTCCTGGAGGAGGCCATCCAGGTGCTCGCACCGGGTCCCAACACGCTCCGCGAGCTCAACCCCATTGTCCTCCACTACCTCCGTGTGTGCGTGCGCGTCACTTACCCCGTCTTCATCGTGTAGTCTTCCCTCTATCGTTCCCATCTCCCGTGTCTCCGCCAACTCTTCACCCTTTACCTCCCTTGTCTCAACTATTATTTCTGTTGTCGTCACCTCGTGTCTCGTCTCACACGTTTTGGTCTCCCCATTTAATTTTTCCCTTTCGGTCATCGTCACGACCCTCGCCCAACACGTTCCACGAATTATTTTTTCACCCGCCTCCACCGCGGGCCTGTCAGCCGTTGCACCCCCACCCAGCTCGTTTGCTCCCACACGTGAAGTCGCCATTCCCAGCTCCCTGCTCACTGCCTTCATGCCCGCCTGCAGGCATTGGCCCATGTTCTGCGTCTCACCCCGCAGCTCTTTCATTTCTTCCCTCATTTGCTGTGTATTCGCATCCATCGTCGTTTTCACTTCATTTGTATTTGTATCCATCTTTTCGTTCATTTGTTTGTTCATGCCTTTCATTTCGTTTTTCATTTCATTTGTATTTGTATCCATCGTCGTTTTCACTTCATTCATTTGTTTGTTCATTGCCGCCAGCATGGCGCATATCTGGGCCATGTTGGATGCACTCAGCTGAGCCGTTTCGGCAAGGGTTGGGGAAGGGTCTTGGTGGAGAGGGGGGGGAGGTGTCATACACCGCGGCCGCTGCCGCACCCACCTCGGGCCCTGGGTTCAGTTGGGCGAGTCCGTGTTCCTGCACAATCAACATTTCCTGCTCGGGGATTCCATCCTGGACCATGGATCCTACACATTCTACATCCATTTCTAATACCCCCGGCTCCCGCTCGCCTTGAGACGCCATCTTGCTTCTCGTGAAGGGTTAATTTGAATCGCTCGTAATTTGGAGGGAATCGGGGGTCGCTTCTCTCACCCCTGGACCGATTCCCGTGAATTTAGCCGGAGACAGGAGAGCCCGTTTTCCTGTTCTCCGATACCAGTGCTGCGAGGAGGGCGATGGATTTGTATCCCACTCCTGACACCAGTGTTGCGGTCTTCGCGCCCGCCGGCGTGCGACGGCCACGTAACTCGAATCGCGGCACGTCGCCCACCGGACGGACAATCCAGTCGTGACCCTCTCGGACTAACGCCGGGAACCAGTCACGGGTGGACCTTTCGGTCTCACCGCGATTGAGCCAATCAGCCCCCGCGTGGGATAGGGTTGCTCGCCAAATTCGAACTACCTAAGTACCCACGCGGAGGGTAGACCGGGCGATCGCACCTCGCCGCAGGTCGACTTCGGACACGGGCCACTTAAGCGACCCGTTCCGTACTATCAGAATAACCGAGCGGTGTTATCGTCGACCTCGACGGTTCGATTAATTATCGGGCGTATTCAGCCCACTACCAACCCTTTACGTGAAGCAAGATGGGGATTCAATGGAGGAAAAGACGAAGCGAAGCGGGAGAACAGTTCAACAATAAAGCACATTTATTCGCGACGAACGGAAAGCACACAAATACAATTCCACCAAATGCACACAAAAAAAAGAAAACACAATTCCATTTACACAAAAAGCAAACATAAAAGTGAAAACACAGTGCAGAGCTAATACCGACTACCGAGCACACGGCAACACTTATACAATTCTACTTCACAGACGGCGCCGACAACACATACCCAAAACCAAGGAAAAGAAATCCCCCAAGAATGGGGCAGGCCTGAGGCCGAGACCGGGTCGGGCCTACCCGTCTGGTGATGAGACGCGGAGCGGCGATGGCCCCGCAACCCGCGGGCCTCGTGGACAGTGCCTGGCAGGGGGTGGGAACGGGGCCCCCTTGGTCGCACTATCTCAGCGCGGGGGGA